>NC_133618.1:160948606-161248606 GCF_048593235.1 Sminthopsis crassicaudata
TCAATCAAAGATAATTTGAGGAAATATGGAGAATATTCTGGCAGACATTGTTAAAATGTGTATTGGTTTTCCTGAAATAGAAAATAACTTCTTAGAGACTTACATGAACTGATGCTAAGTGAAGTGAATAGAACCAGGGGAACATTGTACACAGCAACAAGATTATGCAATAATCAATTCTGATAAAGATAGTTCTTTTTTTATTATAGCTTTTTATATACAAAACATATGCATGTGTAATTTTTCAACAGTGACCCTTGCAAAAACTTTTGTTTCAACTTTTCCCCTCCTTCCCCCCCACTCCCTCCCCTAGATGGCAGGTAGTCCCATACATGTTAACTATGTTAAAGCATATGTTAAATACAATATATGTATACATATCTATACAGTTATCTTGTTGCACAGGAAAGATAGGATTTAGAAAGAAGGTAAAAATAATCTGAGAAGAAAAAACAAAAATGCAAGCAGACAATAACAGAAAGAGTGGAAATGTTATGTTGTGGTCCATACTCATCTCCCAGTGTTCTTTCTCTGGGTGTAGCTGGTTCTGTTCATTATAGATCAATTGGAACTGATTTGGATCTAGAGGTAGTTCTTTTCAAAACGAGGTGATTCAGTCCAGTTGCAATAAATCTGTGATGGAGAGACCCATCTTTACCCAAAGAGAGGACTGTAGGGACTGAATGTAGATCGCAACATACTTTCATCTTTTATGCTGTTGTTTGCTTGCTTTTTGTTTTCTTTCTCATTTTTTCCCCTTTTTGATCTGATTTTTCTTGTTCAGCATGACAATTGTGGAAATATGTAGAGATAAATTGTACATTACTTGCGTCCTAAAGGAGGGTGTGAGGAGAAGAGGAGGGAGAAAAAATTTGGAACACAAGGTTTTGCAAAGGTCAATGTTAAAAACTATGCATATATTTTGAAAATAAGCTAAAAAAAAGAAAAAAATAACTTTCTTTTTTGAGTTTCTTTTGCATTCATTATAAGGGATGGTTCTTGAGATAGAAGAGGTAGAGGGATATATTTGGAAAAGAGGTGATATAAAACAAAATATGTCAATAAGGTAAGTTTTTTTAAGTATATTGAATGGAAAGCAAAGAGCTTGTACATAGTAGTTAATGACTGTAATTATATTTTAGCTGAAGAATAGGTTACTTGAATACAAGTTGGGTGAACTAAGTCTAGAAAGATATTTTAGGGTCACATTTGTGTTGGAGCCACATTTGAAGCTTAAAAATGCCCATTTTAAGAAGTTTGCACTTTATTGGGTAGGCTATAGGAAGTCATATAAGGTTTTTGATCAGGGATTTACATATTTATTCTATAAATCTATCACACAACTGTGTTTTACGACAAATAATCTAATAGCCATATGTATAATAGATTTGAAGAAAAGAGACTAGAAGTTGTTGGTACAATAATCTTGGTAAAGTGTAGTAAGAAAAAGTGGGAACCCAAATTAGGGTAGTAGGAATAGGAATAGAAAGAATTGAGAAATATTCTGGAGAAAGAATCAACAGAATTTTACAACTATTGCTCCTAAAAATTATGCTGGAAAAGTATTTCTATACAGACCATAAGAATGTACATGAGGGAAAAGGAAAGCAAAATATGGCTATTAAAATATTATTCACTGGAAAGATGGTAGTGCTTTTAACAGTAAGTTTGAATGAGACTGAAATCAGTAATAAGAGTAACTGAAAAATAATATCATAATTCTTGAACAGTAGAATTTCATTCCTCTCTGAGTGTTTTGGGAAATATATCCCATCAAACTTATAACTCTAATGATGCTAGTAGATAAATGGTCTTTCTGTGACAGAAATAAGGGATTGTTAACTCACTTAACGCTTGCAAAAGCTTTACATACCCTACATCATCTAATCTTCATAAAACTAATAAATATTATCTCTTTTGTTTTGGCAAAGAATTGGAAATTGAGGGGATGCTCATTAATTGGAGTATGACAACAAATTGTGGTATTTGAATGTAATGGAATATTACTGTGCTGTAAGAAATGATAAGCAGATTGATTTCAGAGAAACCTGGACTTAACATGAACTAAAGTGAGCAGAAACAGGAAAACATTGTATACAGTAACAATACTATATATGATACTATATATATGATTACCCATGGATGATTTAACTATTATCAGCAATATAATGATTCAAGACAATTCCAAAAGATTCATGATGAAAAATCCTATCTACCTCCAGAAAAAGAACTCATAGACTCTTTTTTGAATCTGTGTCTTCTTTCACAACATGACTAATATGGTAATATGTTTTGCATGATTGAACATGTACATCTCATATAAAATTATTAGCTGTCTTTGGGAGGAGGTAAGTGAGGAAGAGAGAAAATTTTCTACTCAAAAGCAATTTTAAATGAGTATTAAAATCATCTTTATGTGTAACTGGGGGAAATATTATATTGTTTACAATAATAATAATAATAATAAACATTATTAAGTACCCACTATGTGCCAAGCAAAGAGTAGCACAATCCAGTTTTCAAGGAACATATATTCTAATGATCAGTTAGGCTTGGGTTCTTTTGATACTTAGTAAATTTGTGACCAAAAACAACCCTTCCTTGAGGGGAAATTGTTTTTGCCTGTCATATCTCTGGTGTCTAGCACACAATAAGTGCCTGGCACAGAGTAAGCTCTTAAATTCTTATTGAAGACTTATGATGAAAAATGCCATCTACATACAGAGAAAGAACTATGGTGACTGAATACAGATTGAAGCATACTGTTTTCACCTTTTCTTTGTTTATTTGCTTTTTCTTTCTCATGTTTTTTTCCCCTTTTGTTCTGATTTTTCTTTCACAACATGATTAATATGGCAATAGGTTTAAAATGATTGTACATAACTTATATCAGATTGCTTACTGTCTTGGGAAGGGAAGAGTAAGGGATTAAGGGAGAAAAAATTTCTAACTCAAAATATTACAAAAATTAATGTTGAAAATTATCTTTACATGTAATTGGAAAAAGTAAAATACTATTAAGTAGAAAAAAATTCTTATTGACTGACATGGCAATTGACAACCTCTTCAAGCTATACTTTCCTAAGCTGTAAGATTGGAATATTAATATTTGTTACAACTATCTCACAGTGTTTTTAGGAAGATCAAATGGCAAGGATATATATGAGTGTGTGTATACATATATATATGTATATGTAATATAATATAATATAATACACACATATATATGTCATTTTTTTATTATACCTTTTTATTTACAAGATATATGCATGGGTAATTTTTCAGCATTGACCCTTGCAAAACCTTCTGTTCCAACTTTTCCCCTCCTTTCCCCCACCCCCTTCCCTAGATGGCAGGTAGACCAACACATGTTAAGTTAAATACAATATATGTATACATATCCATACAGTTATTTTGTTGCACAAGAAGAATCAGACTTTGAAATAATGCAAAATTAACCTGAGAAGGAAATAAAAAATGCAGGCGGATAAAAATAGAGGGATTGGGAATTCTATGTAGTGGTTCATAGTCATCTCCCAGAGTTCTTTCACTGAGTGTAGCTGGTTCAGTTCATTACTGCTCTGTTGGAACTAATTTGGTTCATCTTATTGTTGGAGAGGGCCTCATCCATCAGAATTGACCATCATATAGTATTGTTGTTGAAGTATATAATGATCTCCTGGTCCTGCTCATTTAACTTAGCATCAGTTCATGTAAGTTTCTCCAGGCCTTTCTGAAATCATCCTGCTGGTCATTTCTTACAGAACAATAATATTCCATAGTATTCATATACCACAATTTATTCAGCCATTTTTCAATTGATGGGCATCCACTCCGTTTCCAGTTTCTGGCCACTACAAAGAGGGCTGCCACAAACATTCTTGCACATACAGATCCCTTTCCCTTCTTTAAGATCTCTTTGGGATATAAGCCCAGTAGTAGCACTGCTGGATCAAAGGGTATGCACAGTTTGATAACTTTTTGAGCATAGTTCC
The DNA here is from genome assembly GCF_048593235.1 of Sminthopsis crassicaudata. NCBI lineage: Eukaryota > Metazoa > Chordata > Mammalia > Dasyuromorphia > Dasyuridae > Sminthopsis > Sminthopsis crassicaudata. The sequence goes on from NC_133618.1 coordinate 160,952,602, forward strand.
AAACTGCTCTCCAGAATGGTTGGATGGATTCACAATTCCACCAACAATGTATCAGTGTCCCAGTTTTCCCACATCTTCTCCAACATGCAGCATTATCTTTTCTTGTCATTCTAGCCAATCCAAGAGGTGTGTAGTGGTACCTCAGAGTTGTCTTAATTTGCATTTTTCTGATTAATAATGACCTGGAGCATCTTTTCATATGGCTAGAAATAGTTTAATTTCTTCATCTGAAAATTGTTTAGGATATATATATATATATATATATATATATATATGTATATATATATATATATATTTTTTTTTTTTTGCAAACACAAATATCAGTTATCATTAGACTCCCTCAAATTAGGTCACTTAAAGGTATATAATATAAAATCAATAAAAGAATTCAAAACTTTTGAGTATATAGAAATTCTATCAATGGACACTTTGTAAATCCTTCACTCAATTCCTCTGGTGCTTACATAGTATGCTAATCTAATCATACCCAGATAGTAATACTTCTGCAACAGCTCTAGATCACTTCTACATCCCCAGTCTTCATACCTTCTATGTATGGGTCACACCTAATGACTTCCAATACAAATTCTGAATCTACAAATGGTCCAGGACAAATGGAACTTTCTTCAGCCTCTAATGAGTGAGATAGGAAGAACAAAAAAGGCCTGATTTTCTTGTGCAGCAAGATCATTATATAAATATGTGTACATATATTGGATTTAATATATATTTAAACATATTTAACATGTATTGGACTACCTGCCACCTAAGGGAGGGAGTGGGAGGAAGGAGGGGTAAAACAGAAGGTTTTGTAAGAATCAATGTTGAAAAATTACCCATGTATATATCTTATAAATAAAAGGCTATAATAAAAAAATTTTAATTTAAATTCAAGTAAAAAAATAAAAAGAAGATGATGTCTAGGCTTTTAAAAAAAAAAAATCATGATTTTCAGGTATTGTGCTATATTGTTCTATCAAAAATAATGAGCATGCTGATTTTAGAAAAGCCTGGAAAGACTTACATGAACTGATTCAAAGTGAAGTGAATAAAACTAAGAGAACACTGTACAAGATTCTGTGATGATCAACTATGTTGGACTTGGCTCTTTTTAACAATGAGGGATTCAAGACAATTCCAATAAACTTGGGATGAAAAATGCCATTTGCATCCAGAGAAAGAACTTTGGAGCAGAATGTGAATCAAAGCATTACATTTTCACCTTTTTAAATTTGTTTGTTTGCTTTTCCTTTCTCATGGTTTTTTGCCTTTTAATCTGATTTTTCTTGCACAAACTGACAAATATGGAAATATGTTTAAAAGGATTGTACATGTATAACCTTATCAGATTGCTTGCTGTCTTGGAGAGAGGGGCAAGGGAGAAAAATTTGGAATACAAAAATCTTACAAAAATGAGCGTTGAAAACTATTTTAAATGTATTTGGAAAAATAAAATACTATTGAGAAAAAGAGAATGACAATGAGACAATGTACCAAAACTTATGGGATTCAGCCAAAGTAGTACTTAAGAAAAAATTTTTTTTAATCTCTAAATGTTTGCATAAATAAAATAGAGAAAGAACAGATCAATGAATTGGGCATGCATCTCTAAAAGCTAAGAAGGAACAAATTAAAAATCCCTAATTAAACATCAAATTAGAATTTCTGAAATAATCAATCAATAATAATTAATAATTAATCAGTCAATAACTTATTAATCAATATTAATAATATTGAAAGTAATAAAACTATTGAACTAATAAATAAGATGGAAAGATGGTTTGTGGGGGGGAAAACCAACAAAATAAACTTCTGATTAATTTGATTTAAAAAAGAAAGAAAACCAGATTATTGTTATAAAAAATGAAAAAGGTGAATTCAGCACCAATGAAGAGGAAATTAAAGCAATAATTAGTAGCTATTTTACCCAACTGTATCCCAAAAAATCTGACAATCTAAGTGAAATGGGTGATTTATTTATTAAAATATAAATTGTCTAGATTGCCAGAAGAGGAAACAAAATATTTAAATAGCCTAATTTTAGGGAAAAAAAAAATTGAACAAGCAATCGATGAACTCCTTAAGAAAAAATCTCCAGGGCCACGTGTAAACTCTATCAAACACTTAAAGAACAATTAATATCAATACTATATAAACTATTTTTAAAAATCAGCAAAGAAGGAGTCCTATCAAATCTTTTTTTATGATACAAATATGGTGCTATTACATAAATCAGGAAGAGCCAAAACAGAGAAAGAAAATTATAGATCAATCTTCCTAATGAATACTGATGCAAAAATTTTAAACAAAATATTAGCAAAGAGATTACAGTCATTTATCATCAGGATAATACTCTATTTAGGTGGGATTTATAACAGGAATTTAGGGCAGGTTCAATATTTGGAAGACTATCAGCATAAATGATCAGATCAATAACAAAACTAACAAATACATGATTACCTCAATAAATGCAGGAAAGGTTTTTGATAAAATATAGCAGCCATTCCTTTAAAAAAAAATTGGAGATGATAGGAATGGAGTTTTCCTTAAAAATAACAAGTAGTATCTGCCTAAAATCATCAGCAAGCATTATATGTAATAGAATAAACTAGAAGCTTTTTCAGTAAGATCAGGAGTGAAACAAGGATGCCCATTATCACCACTCTTATTCAATATGTATTAAAATTTTAGCTTGTGCAATAAGAGAAAAAAAAGAAATTGAAGTAATTAGACTAGGCAAAGGTAGAAACAAAACTATCACTCTTTGCAGAGGATATGATGGTATATTTAGAGAATTCTAGAGAAGCAACTAAAAACTACTTGAAATAACAAGTTTAGCTGGTTACAGGATATAAAATAAACCCACAGAAATCACTGACATTTCTATATATTATGAACACAGTCCAGCAGCAAGAGATAGAAAGAGAAATTCCATTTAAAATAACTGTAGACAATATAAATTATTTGGGAATCTACTTAACAAGACAAACCAGGAACTTATATGAACACAATTACAAAACTTTTTACACAAATAAGGTCAGATCTAAACAAAGAAAATGTCAATGGTTCATGCATAGACTTAACTAATAAAATAAAAATGACAAATCTGCCCATATTAATTTGCTTATTCAATTCCATGCCAATCGAATTATGAAAAAGTTATTTTGTAGAGCTAGAAAAAATAATAACAGAATTCTTCTGGAAGCACAAAAGGCCAAGAATATCAAATGAATTAATGAAAAAAACTGCAAAGGAAAGTGGCCTAGACATATTGGATCTAAAACTACATTGTAAAGTAGCAAGCATCAAACTATTTGGTATTACTACATCTGTATTCCAAAGAGATTATAAAAAAGGGAAAAGGACTCACATGCACAAAAATGTTTATAGCAGCTCTCTTTGTGATGGCAAAGCATTGAAAATTGAAATGTCCATCTATTGGGGAATGGCTGAACAAATTGTGGTTATGAATGTAATGGAATACTATGTTCTATAAGAAAAAATGTGCAGGCAGATTTCAGAAAAACATGGAAAGATTTGCCTGACCTGATGCTGAGTGAAATGAGTAGAATCAGGAGAACATTTTACACAGTAACAGCAATATTGTTCGAGGATCATCTTTCATAAAATGTGCTCGGCCATGTAGGGACCTAAGGCAATTCTAAATAATGAAAGAACTATGAAGTATGAATGTAAATCAAAGAATACTCTTTTCAAATTTTTTTCCCTTTTCTCTTGTTTTTTTCCCTTTTGTTATGATTCTTCTTCCACAACATGACTAATGTTAATATCATCGTACATGTATAATTTATATCAGATTGCCATCTTGGGGAGAAAAAAGGGAGAGAAAAAAAAGGAAATCAAAATCTTGTAAATGTTGAAAATTATCTGTATATGTATTTGGAAAAAATAAAATATTAAATGAGAGGAAGTAATGATTTTTTTTAAAGTATTTGTACTAGCTAAGAAATAGAGTGGTGAATCAATGAAATAAGTTAGTTACACAAGATACATAAGTAATCTACTGTTTGATAAACCCAAATACTATTTCTTCTGAAATAAGAATTCACTCTTTAACAAAAGCTTCTGAGAAATCTGAAAAATAGTATAACAGAAACTAAGCATAGACCAACATCTCATACCATATATCAAGATAAGATCAAAACATAAAGGTTAATATCATGAGCAATTTAGGAGAACAAAGAATAGTTTATCTGTCAGGTCTATAGAGAAGAAAAGAATGTATGACCAAAGAAGAGATGGAAAATATTATAAAATGTAAATTAGGTACTTTTGGTTACATTACATTAAAAAAGTTTTTGTACAAACAAACCCAATGCAACCAACATAAGAAGGAAAGTAGAAATCTGGGAAACTATTTTTACAGCTAGTATTTCTCACAGGAGCCTCATTCTTGGATATACAGAGAACTGAGTCACATTTGTAAGAATACAAGCCATTTCCCAATTGATGATTGGTTGGGGGAGGAGGGTGTGAGCAGGCAGTTCTCTGATGAAGGGAGTACATCTCTCTGTGGTCATGTGAAGGAGTGCTCTGGATCACTATTAATTAGAGAAGGGCAAGTTAAATAACTCTGGGACACCTCACCTATCAGATTGTTTGCTCATTCTTTCAAAGACTTGATGTTAGGACTTGGATTGTGCTCTATGGCACTTCTGGAGGGAAGGTCTGGACTGGTCCTGTTTCCACTTTCTTGGGGTATTGCGTATTGGGTTATTCCAAAATCTCTAAGATAGGTTGGGGATCTCCAAGCTTTCATCATTCTTAATCTGATTCAGGGCAAAGTATTATTGCTACCCTCCCTGGTCAGAGATCTGCAAGCGCTTTACTGGAATATATAGTCAGGTCCTCCTGACTTCAGAGCTGGGGCTCTATCCACTACACCACCTAGCTGCCCGAGGGGAAAACTGAGAGTTGTTTTAATTTGCATTTCTATAATCAGTAGTGATCTAAAGCATTTTTTCATATGACTATGAATTTTTCATCTTCAAACATAGTCAATGTATTGATTTATTTTGTTTGACTAGCTGTCTGTAATAGAAGCAAGGGTAGTGATGCAGTGAGTTAATAGGTAGAGATAGAAATAGGGAAAAAAGATTTTAAAAGTACAAAGAAGAAAGTACAGATAGCAATTTTATTATTACTTTAATAAATTAAATATACCCTTAAAATACAGTGTGGAACAGGTATATGGATCAATAAACAATTCTTTTTTTGGTTCTTCATATTTTGAAATACTTGTGTTAATGATCATTAATTTCATATTAAAAAAGGAATATTGAAGAAAGAGAAAGAAATTAACAATTTGGCAAAAGAAGTACAAAACCTTGTTTACATAACAAACTGATTAAAAATTAAAATAGATCAAATTAAAGCCAATAACTCCATGAAGTAATAAGAATATTAAAACAAAGTCAAAAGGCTGAAGAAAAGAGAAAAAAGTGTAAGATATCTCATAACAAAAACAACTGCCTTGAAAAACAGATTTCAGAGAAATAAAAATCATTGGACTATCTGAATGTTATGACCTAAAGAAAGAGAGAGAGAACATAGGTAACGTATTTCAAGAAATCTTCGCATATGTGTAACAAATTTTTTTAAATATGTATTTTATTTTTCCAAATACATGCAAAGATAATTTTCAACATTTACCTTTGCAAAATGTTTTTCTCCTTTCTCTTCCCCTCTCCCCAAGACAGTAAGCAATCTGATATAGGTCAAACATATGCAATTCTTCTAAACGTATTTCCATATTTGTAATGCTGTACACATACAAAAAATCAGATCAAAAGGCAAAAAATAAAAACAAAAACAAAAAACAAATAAACAACATCAACAAAAGGTGAAAATACTATGCTGTGATACATTCAATTTCCACAGTTCTCTCTTTGGATGTGGATAGCATTTTCCATCACAAGTCTATTAGAATTGTCTTGGATCACCATATTGTTGAGAAGAGCCAAGTCTATCACAGTTGATCATCACATAATTTTCTTGTTATTATATACAGTGTTCTCCTGGTTCTGCTCACTTCATTCAGCATTAGTTCACATAGATCTTTCCAGGCTTTTCTGAAATCAGGCTGTTCATCATTTCTTAAAGAACAATAATATTTCTTCACATTCATATACCATAACTTATGCAGCCTTTTCCCAACTGATGGGCAAGCACTCTCTTTTCTGTTCCTTGCCATTACAAAAAGAGCTGCAACAAACATTTTTTGAACATGTGGGTCCTTTTCCCTCTTTTATGTTCTTTTTGGGATACAGACCCAGTAAAGATACTGCTGAATAAAAGGGTATGTACAGTTTTATATCCCTTTAGGCAGAGTTCCAAATTGCTCTCCAGAATCATTAGAACATTTCACAACTCCATATTTCAAGAAATCTTAAAAAAAAATAAATCAAATATCTTAGAATCAGAGAGTAGACTGTAAATAAAAAAGATCTACACTCTTAAAGAAAATCTTGAAAAAAAAAATCCTCAGGAATATTATAGCCAAAATACAGGCAGCCAGAAAAAAAAGAATTCAAGTACTGAGGAGCCATCGTCAGGTTCGCCTCTCAATTTAGCAGTTACTAAAGATATCAGATAATATGGGGCAGCTAGATGGAGAAGTGGACAGATCACTGGCCTTGAAGTCAGGAGGACCTGAGTTCAAATGTGGTCTCAGACACTTAATACTTCCTAGCTGTGTGACACTGGGCAAGTTATTTAACTCCGATTGCCTAAGGAGGAAAAAAAAAAAAAAAAGAATCAGATATACAATGTTCCAAAAGGAAAGGCTATGGACTTACAGGCAACAGTAACTTACTCAATAAAACTGAGTATAATACCATAGGGCAAAAAATGGATTTTTAATTCATTCCAAGTATTCATGATAAAAAGACCAAAGCTGTGGAAAACCTTGAACTTCAAACACAGGAAAAGGAGAAACATAAAAAGATAAACATGAATGAGCAATAATTTTTTAAAAAATCAAACAAAGATAAATTACTGATATTCGAATGAAAGGGGATCATACTGTCCCCTCTGATTCCTATCATCATTAGGGTTCACAGAGAAAGTCCAATTAGACAAGAAATGTTCTGTTATGTCTTGACTGAATTTATGAAAAGAATGAAGAAAGAAAAAGGAAAGTTAGGGGACATTATTTCACATAATAAAGATGTACAGGTAGATGGCTGACATTTAAACTTCACTGTCATCTGAACTCATCAAATTAAGGATAATGCGCAGATGGTTGGGTACAGAAAATAATCTCACTCAACAGTGAAATAGGAAGAAAAGCAGAAAGAAGCAGAATAGGGAATTATGAAAGGGTGTATTTAGAGAGTAATTAGTCTAAGCAAATAAATTCTAAATATGTGAAGTGGTAAAGAGTGGGAATCTAAGGAAGTGCCCATAAATTAGGGAATGGATGAACAAGTTATGGATGTAATAGAATACTATCGTGCTGAACTTTTATCAACATAAAGATCAGCCAGGATTCCAGATGACTAATGATGAACATATTACTCACCTCCTGATGAAGAGGTAAGAGACTCAGAAATGCAGAGTGAGACAAATCTTTTCTAGGACATGGCCAATGTGATCATTTGTTTTGATTAACAATACATGTCTGTCTTGGTGGGGAAAAGGGAAGGAAAAGGAGAAGGAGAAGAAGGAGAAGGAAGAAAAGGAGGAAGAGGAGGAAGGAGGAAGTAGAAGGAAGAAAAGGAGAAGACAATTCCTAGCTATAACTGTGGATAAGTTATTTAACCCCTCTAACTTTTATTTTTCCTATCTTAAAGAGTGATCAAAATACTTCTAATGATACTTAGAACTACCTATCTCATTATAAATGTGAACTGTTATTAATAAATCCTGATGAGAATCACTTCTGTGATCAAAATTATAATGGAAATCAGAGACTCTCCAGTTCAATTCATACCTGAACAAGGTATGTTCCCTCTATATTTAGCATCTCTATCTCACTCAATGATCTTTGCTTGAAGATTTCCAATGAGCCTATGACCTCCTAGTTACCTTCTTTCATTTTAAGATAGCTCTAATTGTTAGAAAATTTCTTTTTTTTCAACTTCAACCCATGGGAATTGACCAAGGAAATTATCTGATCATCTTGATGACTTTATAAGGAGGTGAGTGAATTTTTAAAAGAGATTTTGCCTCTCCTTGTAAAGGGGGTGGTCCTTCCTAATTATTGGAACCAGCAGGAACTGATTGGTGATAAATTGTTTGGTTGTTATGAAAAGAGCTTATGCCTGTTGATTGGTCCTACTAAGGAAGGACTTGGTAACAGTGGATCTTTTCTCTTTCTTTTCTCATTTTGCCTTTTTTTTTCTTTTCTGTTTTTAGATGAATTGTCAGAGAGAAGCTGAGCAAAGAATTGAGTAAGCCTTAGACCTTCTTCTCTAAGAACAGCTAATGGATTGCCTTGGGAAAGAAGTCCCATGGATATACTCTTGTCTGCAAAGACTGCAGAAAATTTCCTTGATCCAATTCCCTCAACTTAAGAGTGCTTGTATCTGCCATGAAGATGCAGTAGCAGAAGCATATATGTTGTGTGACAGTTGTGGAGAAAGAAACCAAATGGATGGACTGGTGGGAGCTGCTAAATCTTTCAAATTTCTGGAGTAGTAAGAATAGTTTTTACAACAGCCTCATAGATTTAAAAAAAATGAGGAATTTATAATACAGTTCTAGAATTCTGAATTCTCATAAGAGAAGGGGGATTACCTGGACAGTGCTGGCTCCAAAGCTGCCTTTCTAGAAACCTCACATTTGAGAGTACTGGGACCAAGCCTTCTAAAAAGAAGGGGAATTTCTAGGCAATTCTAGCCTCTTAGAGAGATTTATATATCTGGTTACTGGAGCTACCTGTAAGGACTAAATCCATCATCATCATTATCATCATCATCACACAATAATACAACTCTTTATATAATGCCTTCTATGTGCCAGCAACTGCAGAATGTGTTCTCATTATCCTTATTTTATATCTGAAGAAACTGAGACAGAGATTAAGTGTCTTGCATGCAGTCACACAACCAGAAAGAGTTTGTGGCTGGATTTGTATTGAGTTCTTCTGACTCCACTCCCAGTTTCTATCCATTAGCTGCCTTAAAGACTTAGACTTTGCTTTCCATTATTACTCTAAGTTTTTTGAGCTGTGCAGGTCAATGAGAAGGAAGTTGATTCTTTGAAAATGCTTAAAATTATTTCTTTTCTAAGAAGAGTTTAAATCCTAAATTCAGAACAATAAGCTGAGTGCCGGTAAGGGTCTAGACTTTTTGGTGACAAAAAACTTGCTGGAGACTTGAGAAATTTCCTTTGTGGCAGATCCAAGGATATTTCTCATCACAGGGGAATTCAATCCACAGAATATCTCTAGAAGCTTGGAGACTGTATAGAATTCTAGGAAGATGTGAGGGGTACATCACAGATGACATAGAATTCTATCAATCAATTGTTTATGTACTACTAATAATCTTTTATACATTTTTGCATTTCTTGTTATATGGAATAAAGGCTGTTCCTATAAGCAATATACATTGTTAAATTCTATTTTGGATCTGATTTTCACTAATAGAAAGGAATGAGTTATAAGGGTAGAAATTATGGAAAGCTTGAGGGGAGTTTACAATGCCTCTCAGACTTTATGATTAAGGAGAAGTGATCCAAGCATTTCTTAGATGTAGAAAGAATGGATTTCAGAAAGTTCAGAAGAAAGATAGGATGGCATGATTTAAAATCTTAGAGAGAAAGAAAGTAGGGATGAGAAACTCACAAGAAAGAAATATTCAATACCAATTAGAAGGAAATAATTGATACCCAAGATAAGTTAGGAAATGGAAAAAGAGCACCTTGCTGCCCTTGACAATGAAATCAAGTCACCTGGCTCATTAGATGGACTGTATCCTCAGTTACTTAAGAATCTGGCTGATAGAAATACTGAGCAACTGCCATTGGTAGGTTGGGTTTTTGAAAGATCATGAAGAATAAAAGAAGTTCTCTGAACTAGAGAAAAGTTAATCTTGCTCTGATTTTCTAAAAGGGGAAAGAATCGAGGCCGAAAACTATAGGTCACTGAGCTTGCCTTTGATTCTTAGAAAATTCTAGAACAAGTTGTTAAAAAGTTGATTAGTTAACATCTAGAAAAGAAGTAATAAATATATAAACAGCTAGCTTGACTTTGCTAAGAAAAGATCATGTCAAATGATATTCCTTTTTATGTAAGAATACCAGATCAATTATTCAGGGAAATTCTGTAGAACTATTTTATGTCATTTTTGGCAAAATATTTGATACACTGACTATCTCATACAATTCTTGTGGAAAAGATGGAAAGATATGAACTAGATCACGAGCTCTTAACCTTTTTCATATCATGGACCACTTTGGCAGTCTGGGAAGCCTATATGTAGTCCCTTTCACAAATTAATGCTTTTAAATGCATAAAATAAGTTAAAGTTGCAAAAGAAACCAACTATGTTGAAATACTTATGTGTGTATATATATAATATGTGTGTATTATGTGTACATGTGTATATACATACATGTGTATGTACATATACAAATATATGTGTGTGTGTATATGTACATATAACTTTATTTTATTTTGAAGGCAATCAGAGTTAAGTGACTTGCTTAAAGTCACCAGCTAGTAAGTATGTGAGGTAACATTTGAACTCAGGTCCTTCTGACTCCAGGTCTGGTGCTCTACCCACTGAGCCACCTCAATGCTCCTTATATATGTTTTAAAAACAGGTTCATGGACTGCAGATTGACTTCCTGGGGTGAGATGATAATACAGTTATCATCATCTACATTATCACCATAGATGATTATATAGGTTGGATTTAGAATTGATTGAATGACAACATTCAAAGAACCTAAGTTCTCTTCACTTCTAACAGGTAATATTAAAATAACTTCCTAATCATTCTCTCTGCATCTAGTTTCTCCCCTTTTTAATCCAATCTGCACAAGTCCTGGAATCAGGAAGACCTGAGTTGAAATCTGGCCTCAGATACTATAGTTGTGTGCTACTGGGCAAATCACTTAACCCCAATCATCTCCTAAAAAACCAAACAAACAAACAAAAACCATCCTGCATAGGGTTGCCAAATTGATATTCCTAAAGCAAAAGTCTGCCCTTGTTACTTCTCTGTGCAGGGACCTTTAATGTCTCCTTTAAAACAAATTTCTCTGTCATTCAAAGCTCTTCACAATCTGGATTTCACTTCATTCCCGATTGATCCTCAGGATTTTGATCTTCCCATCAGCAGTGATTGGTGATGGCAGAAATGGTGAGTCTCTTCTTTTTAAAGGATGTTCTCCTGGATGATGGCTGTGGGAACTGAATGCAAGTTGGGGCAGTAGTCTGGGGTGAAGGAGGTAGGGACTGCTATTCCTGAGGCTCCTGAGAGGTCTTCAGCAAGGTCTAAGGAGAGAGAGTGGTGGTTGTGAGCTTGACTTTAATTTCTGGAAGAACTTTAGAACCAGTCATTAAATGTATAATTGATGAACTTCTAGGAAATAAAATGATACATATAGTACCCAGATACTAACTTAACCTTGTTACTTAACCTTGTTTGTCTAGTTTCCTCATCTGTAAAATCAGTTGGAGAAAACAGATCCTTCCGCTATCTCCAGAAAACCCCAACTAAGGTCACAAAGAATCAGACATGAATGAAAACAACTGAACAATAAAAACTAAAACTTCTGTGCTACTCTTCCCAACCGGGAGTTGCATTTACCTGATAGATGTCCACTGAATAATTGCTATCTGGCTTGGGTTTTAGGTAAGAGTATATTAGAGCCAGCTTGAAAAGGTTAAATTTTCAGTATGAACATTTACACCTTGGAAATTGGCAAATGCCACAAATTAAGGATTGGTTTAATTGTTTTTTTGATTGTTTAGACTTAAGAACATAATGGGAACTTGTGCTATGTGCATTAATTTTATTTGTGCAGAAGCTTTTCAGTTTCATGTAATCAGGGTTAATAATTTAATTTTTTTGTAACCGACTCTATCCTTTCTTTTATTAAAAATATATTTCCTACTCACAGCTATGAGAGGCATATAATCTGCTTTTCTTCTAATTTTTTAACAGTATTATCTTTAATATCAAAGTATCCCTTTGAAGTGTATTGTGGAAAATGGCATGAGGTATTATAAACCTAAGATCTGCCAGACTGCTCTCTAATTGTCCAGCATTTCTTATTCTTAGGACAGCTAAGTGGCACCCTGGATAGAACTAGAAGCTGGAATTAAAATCTGGCTTTAGATACTTAATAGCTTTGTGATGCTAGGTAAATTACTTAATCCTGTTAACTTCAGTTCCTCATCTGTAAAAGAAGCTGGAAAAGAAATGGCAAATCATTTCAGTATGTTTGTAAAAAAACGAAAACAAACAACAACAAAAAAATCTTAGACAAACAATATAACATTTCTTATTAATAAAGTGTTTTTCCTAGGTAATTTATGTTTTTCAGTTTATCTAACCGTGGGTTATTGAATTTCATTGAACTGATTCTCCTTGTCTAGTCAGTTCCATTTATCTGCCTCTATTTTATAACCAAAGGTAGATAGTTTGGATAGCTATTGCTTTATAAAAAGATCTGGAAATGGTATTCCTTCTTCACCCACACTTTTTTCCTTCATTCTAAGTCTCTTATTTTTCTAAGTGAAATTTATTATTATTTTATCAAGTTCCATAAAGTATCTTCATGATAATTTGTTTGATATAGCATTAAAGTGTAAATTGACTTTGAAAAAAAAATAAAGAAAATGATGGAGAAAATGCTAAAAATGCAGATTAAATTTATTTTTTTTCCTTAAAGCTTTTTATTTTCAAAACATATGCATGGACAATTTTCCAACATTGACCCTTGCCAAAACTTTGTGTTCCAATTCCCCACCCCCTTCTTCCTACCCTCTCTTCTAGACGGCAAATGATCCAATATATGTTAAACATGGTAAAATATATATGTTAAATCCAATATACGCATACATATTTGCATACATATTATTGCTGCACAAGAAAAATCAGATCAAAAAGGAAAAAAAATGAGAAAGAAAATAAAATGCAAGCAAACAATAACAAAAAGAATGAAGATGCACTGTTGTAATCCACATTCAGTTCCCACAGTCTTCTCTCTGGATGCAAATGGCTCTCTTCCTCACTGAACAATTGGAATTGGTTTGAATCAGCTCACTGTTGAAGAAAGTCTAATCCATCAGAAATGATTATTGTATAGTCCTGTTGTTGCCGTGTATAATGATCTCCCAGTTCTGCACATTTCACTCAGCATCAGTTCATGTAAGTCTCTCTAAGCCTCTCTGTATTCATCTTGCAGGTGGTTTCTTATAGAACAATAATATTCCATAACATTCATATACCATAACTAATTCAGCCATTTTCCAATTGATGGGCATTCATTCGTATCTAGTTTCTTCCTAGTACAAAGAGGGCTGCCAAAAACATTTTTGCACATACAAGTCCCTTTCCCTCCTTTAAGATCTCTTTGGGATATAAGCCCAGTAGAAACACCACTGGATCAAGGGATATGCAGTTTGATAGCCCTTTGGGCATAGTTACAAATTGCTCTCCAGAATGGTTGGATCCATTCACAGTTCCATCAACAATGCATCAGTGTCCCAGTTTTCCCACATCCCCCCCAACATTAATCATTATCTTTTCCTGTCATCTTAGCCAATCTGAGAGGTATTAGTGGTACCTCAGAGTTGTCTTAATTTGCATTTCTCTGATCAACAGTTGATTTAGAGCATTTTCCATAAGATTAGAAATGGTTTCAGTTTCTTCATCTATTCTTCATCTATTCATATCCTTTGACCATTTATCAATTGGAGAATGGCTTGAATTCTTATAAAGTTGAGTCAGTTCTTTATGTATTTTAGAAATGAGGACTTTATCAGAATCTTCAAATGTAAAAAATGTTTTCCCAGTTTATTGCCTCCCTTCTAATTTTTTCTGCATTCAGTTTTGTACAAAAACTTTTTAACTTAATATAATCAAAATTATTTATTCTGTGTTCAATAATGAACTCCAGTTCTTCTTTGACCACAGATTCCTTCCTTCTCTACAGATCTGAGAGGTAAACTGTCCTTTGTACTTCTAATTTTGCTTATCATATCACTATGTCTAAATCATGAATCCATTTCAACCTTATCTTGGTATACCGTGTTAAGTCTGGGTCAATGCCCAGTTTCATACAGATTAAATTTAAAAGTGTGTTATGGGTATTCCTCACCCACCACCCTACCCAAAGTTAGTTTGTTAAACATTTTCCAGCTCACCCCTGCTTCTGGAGCCCTTTGAGGGTGTGTACTTCTCATATTATAGCTTAACAGTTTCCAAAGGTGTGTTTCCCATTAATAATCAGCCAGTAAATACAATTACCTTTAAAACGGGACCACTAATAGCAGAGCATTTAGTAAAATGTCATAGAATTTTAAGAAGAGTAGATCCAAAACATTCCTTCCATATAGCTTGGGGCATTCTCCCACAAACACACCCAGTATCCATCCAGAGGAAGAGTGGGCACTAAACTAGTAGTGTGAACATGTATAGCTAAGAGAACATACAAAATGCTGCAGGGCTTCCAAGTCTTTTATTTCCTTTATGCAGCTTTCTTAATTGCTAGTCCTCCCCCACTGTGATCATAGCTAACTTTCTTTTCGGCTGAAAAAGTCCAACTCCTTGAAGTTATTTCAATTCTACCTCTCCATGTTGATGTCTCTCTGGAGATCATGTCTCTGCTTCCTTCTAACTCCTGCCTGAATTCCACAGTATGAAGGAATTGTTAAAATATTGAATAGAATATTTCCTTGGAGTTAGTAAGTCTTCTTCCAATGGGGAAAGGGGAAGAGAAGAGATTAGAAAGAAAGAATAAAAAATAATAATCTCACACCAATTGGTAAAGAACTGAATGTTTTCCCCATCTGCTGACTCTTTTCTTTACTGTCTCCAACTCAAACTGCCTTGGTGGTTGGCAGGCTTAACTATTTAAAGCCCCCTTTAGAAGTCTTTTACAGCATCTAGGTGGCCCAGTGGATGGAGTGCTGGGTCTGGAGTTAGGAATAGTCTTCTTAGTTTAAAACCTTAAATCGTGTCTCTGAGAATCCGAAATGATTGAACAAAGAACCCCTTTATGGATCACCAATACATCAGTCCTACCAAGTTTCCTTTAATTCTACTGAAGAAAGGTATTCATACCTGTGATGAGGTCTTCAATGTTAGGTATGGCTATCTGAGGAATGGATAGAAATTAATCCCTTAGATGGGCAGGGAGAAGGCACTGATGGAGAGAGGTTTAGCTCCATGGTCTCACACTTTGGGGAAGGGGTCTGCTCTGTTTAAAATCCAAATAATGTCAAATCCCTGAGTCCCACCCTCTGTGGGTCTCCAGCAGTCTCATCTAGCCAAGCTCTGTCAAAAATCCCAGTCATGTTTCTGAGGTTAAATTTTCCATATAAAACCTTTTTATGGGCCATTCCATGGCTGCTGGCTTTCTTTGGGTGTCTGTGATGGGCACTCTGCCCATATCTTTCTCCTTATCTCCCCCCTGCCTCGTGGTATCTCCCCTAACTCCACTGGGCTTCTCAATCCCTTCTCCTCTTCACAGCTAATTAACTCTTTTAGAGTGCTAAGCCCCTTTCAAGATTTAGCCTGCCAGCTAAGCGGATGCCCCAATCTCATGGAGAGCTCCCTTTCTACTGGGTGATTGTGAATTCTACTGAGGAACTTGTCCTTCATATGCTCTCCCACTCTATTTCATACTTACCATTCCTGTTCTCTATTGCATCTCTACATTTTGTCTGTAGCCTCTTCCCTATATAAATATACCTTTTGCCAAAGAGAATGGCTATTGTGAGTTCTTCCCATGATCAACCCCCAACTTTGGGGGCTACTATCATCTGGTGTCTACATCACCTGTAAGAGTCCCCCAGAGCATCCTTATCTGTCCTAGGTTTAAGTACATCAGTCAGCTGGGGGACAGAGTGGGGGAAAAACCTGCCAAAGACCAGCTATCTCTGAATGATAAGAAATTCATCCAGAATAAAGGATTTGTCAACAAAAATGAGTCAGAATAACTCCATTCCCAGCTTTGATAGGATTTATTGTTGTTATTTTTAAATCTTTCAGTTGTGTCTGACTCTTCATGACTCATTTTAGCCTTTTCTTGACAAAGATACTTTAGGGGCTTTGCCATTTCCTCCTCCAGATGAGGAAACTGAGGCAAATGGGATTAAGTTACTTGCCCAGGGTCACACAATTAGAAATATTTGAGGTCAGATTTGAATTTGTATTTCTTTGTATTCTTGACTTGGGGTCTGGTACTCTATCCACAGAACCACCTAGTTGCCCTTGATAGGGTGAGGTAAATTAGGGAAACAATGCAGATATTATTCACATACACTTACCACAAAGTATTTCCTATTCTTCTTGTGAAAAGAAGAGAGAAGAAGGTTAGAGGATGATACATTTAGATAGATTTGAAAATGACTGAAGGGCAGACTCAAATATAATTCATGAGTGATTTATTATCGGACTTGGCAGGGGTGCCCCAGGGATATGTTCTAGGTTCTATAAGTTTTAACATTTTAAAGATGTGGTTTGTAAAAAACCTGCTCAATCAGATTGGGAGAAATATTCAATATACTGATGGACAATCAGGCTCCAAAAGATTAAAAGCTAAAGTATTGAATTGAATGGAATAGGATTGAATTGAAATAAATATAAAGTCAGATTTCAATTAAAAACAATCAATCAGCAAAGATTCACTAAGTACTTATTATGTACCCAGGCCCAGTGCTAATCACTGGGAATTCAAGAGGCAAAAAACCTCCATCCTCTAGAAGGGGAAGAATCTAGTGGGAAAAACAGTATGAAATGTATATAAAAATGTAAGCATAAATGTTTATATATATATATATACATACATACACACAACAACAAGCTATATACAGGATAAATAGAAAATAATTAGCAGAGATAAGGCATCAATTTCAAAAATACAAGTTGGGGAAAGCCAAATTAAACAGCAGTTTTTCTGAACAAGATTTGGGGTTTTCTCCCTTTGACCCAGAAGGTTATTATTGGGTCTATATCCAAAAGAAATCATAAAGGAAGGAAAAGGACCCACATGTGCAAAAATGTTTATAGCAGCTCTTTTTGTGGTAACAAAGAACTGGAAAAAAAAACCAAACTGATTCTAAAAAGGCCTGGAAAGATTTACATGAACTGATACTGAACAAAACAAGACTTGATTCTTCTCAGTAGTTCAGTGATCCAAAGCAATTCCAATAGACATTGGACAGAAAATGCCATCTTCATCCAGAAAAAGAACTAAGCAGAATGAATGTAAATCAATATCTGCTATATTCACTTCTTTTTTCTGTTATTTTATCTCTTCCATAGTTTTTCCCTTATGCTTTGATTTTTCTCTCCCAACATGATTCATAAAACAATAAAACAATGAGTATTAAAAATAAACTCACAACCACAACAACAACAAAAAGTACAAAAAAAAAAAAAAAAAAAAAAAGATTAGAGGTTTTCTGCAAGTTCAATAAGTGTTAACAGAGCCTCCAAACTGTTATGCTGAAAAAAATGAAGCAAGGAATAGTTTCAGAGAAACCTGGGAAGATGTATGTGAATATTTTATGTAATAACTATAGTATTTTTAAAAAAACAATTTTGAAAAATTTAGAATTTCTTATCAACTTAATTCCAGAGAACTCAAAATGAAACAATGGCTTCAGAATATAAAATCTCTCTCCTCACACATCTCACACACACACACACACACACACACACACACACACACACACCCATTGCAGGAAGTTAGTTTTAGCTACACATGTTTGTAAAAGACATTTTATTTTTCTGGTTTTATCAATTCGTTGGAAGTGTATAGAGGTGGGAGGGAAAGAATGGAGATCTAAAAATAAAATAAAATTTAGTTTTAAAAAATAGTACCAGTGGTAAAGTAATTTTAGGATCATGGGAGAGGTAGTGATAGTCCAACTGTTTTCTGCCCTATTAGTCCATTCTTGGAGTTCAGGTCTGAACATTACGTTTTAGGAAGGATGTTATTAAAGTAGAGAGGTTCCAGGGAAGAAAACTAGTATTGTAAAAATCTCAAATTCTTACTATAAAAAGGCTGATTGAAGGAACTAGATACAGTTAGTTTAAAGAAGAAAAGATGCAGAGGGGGCTTGATGGCTGCCTACAAGTATATGAAGAATTGTCAGGCATCTGATACCACTAGGGAAGAGCTGAGTTTTAAAAAGGCCTCAGACACTAACTGGGCAAGTCATTTTAACTTCTGTTTGCCTCAGTTTCCACAACTGTAAAATGGACATATATCTAGTAAAGTTGTTGAGAGAATCAAGATTAAACTGTAAAAGGGCTTTTAGTATAGTGTCTGGCACTTAGTAGGGGGCTATTTAAATGCTTATTACTTTCCCTTTATATGGAAGAGGGGATTAGTCTTGCTTGGCTTGGTCACAAAGGGCAGAATTAGTGGTAGCTGCAAAGAAGAAAATTTAGATTTAATGTCAGGCAAAACTTGCAGAGAATTAGAGCTTTCTGAAAGTAGAAGTGATTTCCTTAGGACTATGTGACAAATTATAGTGAAGACTCCTGGTATGGTTCAGTCTAGATGGTCCCTGAGGTCCTTTCTAACCTGAAGATTTTGTAACATCTCAACAATCATGCTCTACTTCCTTTAATATCCCTAAATGTAGTTTTCTGGGCTTGATAACTTGGACACATGTAAGGTGACTAGATTGTCTTACCATCTCAGTAATCTTGGGTTTCCCCTAACTGTTGTTCTATTCTTCCCAGCCCAAAGCTTGTTCTTCTTGGCAGGAAAAAAAGGCACAAAATAAAAATTTCAGTAATTCAGTCTTCTCTCCATCAATGCTTGTCTTTATGCTAACCACCCAAGCAGCATTCCTAGCCTTTCTTTAATTCTCCTCTTGCCCCAGAAATTAAAGGAGATTGTTGGCTCCTATCACCTTCACCCATATTTTATTCTGGAATATATAGTCTCTGATATGTACAGGCACAGGTTAAAAAAAAAGTCCTGCAGATCCTATCCAATAGATCAAGGGAACCAAACAAATACTGGGTATAACAATCCATAAAAATCAGTACAATTCTCTTCCTTCTGAGAGTTCTATGTTTCTTTTATTTTTTTCCAATATTCCTTTTTTTTAATATGAAATTAATAATCATTAACACTTCAAATTGAAGATCCAAAAAAAGTGTTGTTTATGGATCCATATACCTATTCCATATTGTATTTTAAGAGTTTATTTAATTTAACAAAGTAATAACAAAATTGCTCTTTCTGTTCTTTCTTCTTTGTATTTTTAAAATCTTTTTTCCCTGTTTCTATCACTACACATTAACTCACTCCATCCCTACCCTTGCTTCTATAACAGGCAGGTAGTGAAACAAAATAAGTTAATACACTGACTATGTTTGAAAATGAAAAATTCATATCTTTCGTCATATGAAAAAATGTTCTAGATCACTACTAATTATAGAAATGCAAATTAAAACAACTCTCAGTTTTCCCCTCGGGCAGCTAGGTGGTCCAGTGGATAGAGCCCCAGCCCTGAAGTCAGGAGGACCTGAGTTCAAATTTGATCTCAGACACTTAACACTTCCTAGCTGTGTGACCCTGGGCAAGTCACTTAGCCCCAATTGCCTGGGGTGGGGGGGGGAAGAGATACCCTCTCATACCTGTTAGATTGGTTAATATGACAGAAAAGGAAAATGATAAACATTAGAAGAGATATTGGAAAACTGGGACACAAATACATTGTTGGTGGAGTTGTGCTCCAGCCATTCTGGAAAGCAATTTGGAATTATGTCCAAAGGGCAATTAAACTGTGCATACTCTTTGATCCAGCAATACCACTATTAGGTCTGTATCTCAGAAAGATCATTAAAAAAAGAGGAATGATCTACACATACAAAAGTATTTATATAAGCTCTTTTTGTGATGGCAAAGAATTGGAGCTGAGAGGATGTCCATCAGTTGGGAAATGGCTGAACAACTTGTGGTATATGAATGTAATAGAGTACTATAATGCTATAAGAAATGATGAGCTGTCAGATTTCAGAAAAACTTACATAAAATGGCACTGGGCAAAGTGAGCAGAAGCAGGAGAACATTGGACACAGTAATAGCAATATGAACAATGATCAACTATGATTAATTTAAGCTCTTCTCAGCAATAATCAAAGACTCATGATATAAAATGCTATCTGATGTGGTAAGATGGTAATACCTAGATCAATATAAACATGTGACAGATTCACATTGGCCATTCTCTTTGACAAAAGGGAGATTAATGTAGGGAAAGGGGTTACAGAAAAAATGAAGTAATAGTAAATATAAAATAGAATTGGGAACTCACAATTAACTAAGAAAAAGGAAATACTCCATGAGGTGGGGAAAAGCCATTGCCTGGCAAGTTAGACTAACCAGATAGATGGCTAGAGTAAGGAGAATGGGCCATTAGAAGGATGGCACTTGGGGGAAAGATAGAATGCCTCATAATATTGAAAGTACAAAGCTTTTCATCATAAACAGATCTCTTATGGGGGAAATTAATTTTTTGGTTGCAAAGGTGCAAACTTGAAAAGGGAGGCTCTGGGAGTCAGGTTAAAGATATGCAGATGAAGATGGTCTGGGAAAGCTTAATTTCTTAATTTATGACAAAAAGACATTCTGGGAAAGCTAAATTCTCCTCAAGGTTGTCTCAAAGGTTTTTGAGAATACTAACCAGATTGAAGACAGGATGGAAGAATTAACAAGAGACTACCTTCACATTATTCTGCATGAACAGGATTTGGCAATTCACATCACTATCCACGTCTAAAGAAAGAACTGATGGAGTCTGAATGCATTTTAAAGCATACTGTTTTCCCTGTGTGTGTGAGTGTGTGTGTTACTTTCCCCCACTCCCCCAAGTTTTTTTTATTTTATTCTGTTTCTTTTTTCATAGCATGGCTAATATGAAAATAGGTTTTACCTTATTGCACATTTTTAACCTATATAAGATTGCTTGTTGTCTTGGGAAGGATGATTTAGATTCCTTTTGGAAAGAAACTTGAGGTTGCTAGTGTACAATGATCTCCTGGTTCTGCTCACAAACATTTTTGCACATGTGGGTCCCTTTCCTTCCTTTAAGATCTCTTTGGGATATAATCTCAATAGAGACACTGCTGGGTCAAAAGGTATGCACAGTTAGATAATAATTTGATGATAATTTTCTGAAAGTGGTTATTTCAAAACCTATTCAGTATATATTATTTAATATTTATTAATGTGCTTAATGGTCTCATTGTTTAATGAATATGATCTATAGCTTTCTTGCTCTACATACACATAGGATAGATAGTTTAGGATTTAAAATCTGATTAGTGAAACTTGCTATTGAGATGAAATATCTTGGGATTGTAGCTGTTATTGTTTTGAGTTTTTAATTTGGGAATGATTATCTGATGATTAAGTTAGTAACCCACTATTTGAGAGCTGAATTGGCTAATGTGGGATTATTACTAGTGATTAGTTGTCAACAGTGCCCTCAGGCTGAAGCCCTGAAGAATCACTTTTGATGTTATTATAATCAAGCTTTTGCTTTTTCCTCTTATTGCAAATTTCTATAATCAGAGCAAGTGGTCAATAGAAGCCATCAGCACAGATCAAGTAGGTAATATTTTGCTGTTTTTGATCTGAAAATATGTAGTCATTACATTTTAAATTAGGTAAATGATTATTTGACTTGGTCATCTATCTCCAGAAGTCTGGGTTAATTTCTATCACTATCCTACTTTTGATAGACCTGTTAATGAAGGATTTTGTGAATACCTCTGTTATTCTGATGGGATTCCCCCTTTCTGAAAATTGCTTTTGGGGTATAATGTAGTCTTTAAAAAAGAGATGATATCTAACTATTTACAGAATCTTCAGGGAAGTATAATCCCACCTCCCCAAAATGAGTTATTCTTTCTTGCTCTTGCTCTCTCTCTCTCTAGTTCTCTTAGGTTTGTTTTCCTCTCAGCTTTGAGGAAATCACCTTCAAATGACCAGTACCAGACAGCTGTACAGACCAGTTTCAGGGGTCTCACTCAATCCACTGGATCTTCAATCAGCTCACGCCCTTTCAAATGGCATTCTGTAGGATGGCCCAGTTCAGTGTCCATTCTTAGCAAAAAGCAGTTTCAGAAAATGATGACATCATCATCCCATACCCAAAAAAAACTTTGGGTCTCATTTATTTTGGAAGGAACTGGAACTGGTTGGTGAATGACCCCAAACTACCCAGTGTCTGAGTAGGTTTCCTGTAAGGAGTCCATCAATCCTGTGAAAGGAAGCGGGTACATAGGACTAATGCTATTCCCCTGCTGCAACAGTAGCTGGGGCTTGGGATGGGGACACTGAGTTAACATTTGGGTTAATATTACTGGGAAAGATATCACAAACAAGTCAGTTTGATGCTTGTCAAATTATAGAATTGTGGAGATTTGACTAGCCTAGACAAGTAGGCATAGTTGTGTCCTAATGGAGAAAGTGTTTTTTTTATGCCTGTCCAATTTGGAATAATGTTCGTTTTGCTACAAGGGCTCATTTAGAAAATTCAGATCACAGAATAAGTTGGTTGTATTTGTAATAGGTATAGATCTCTTAGGAAGATTTGGAATCAAGTTAAGGACTTGAGGCAAGTGATAGACCCCAATGATTGGATAGAATTGGCAAAGAACTCTGTAAAAGAGCCTGAACAAAAGGCAATTTCTATGTCTAGGGTATAGGTTGCCCCATGCCCAAACAGTACCATTCTTTTTAGGTATGGAAAAAACACGAGAGTGAATTCCTCCTGTTCCCAAAATTACATGCCTGGGAAGAATGGCAATGCTTTGTTCTAGTCCCTCTCCTCTGGAGATCAACCAGCTTGCCTCTCATGGCAGGGACTGTAGTGGCAAGTACCTGAATCTGGAATGTCACGGAGGGGAGCTCTGGCAATTTCTTGGATGAGCATTCCCCAAGCAAGCTTTGGGTGGAGACAGCCCTTCATGCCTGCTTTGCCAGGAAGCTGAATGGGTACCTGTGCACTGATCCAAATGGCTATTCCTTTAACCTTGGCATTTCGATGAAGTAAGAAAGACTGAATCAGGAAGAATTAAGTTAAGGGTAGTAATTGATGAATCCAAGACTAGGAATCTAGCTCTGGATTTGGGTCATTCCCACTCTGGTGAATAAATATTATTGGATAAATCACACCAGAGAAGCAGTGAAGAGAATAGCAGAATAATTAGATATGACTAGCAGGATAGCATGGGAAAATAAAATGAATGGCTCTAGAAAGGTTAATGGCAAGAAGAGGAACAATTGGAAATTTCACTCCTAGCATAACCCTATCAGAAGAATTAGCAGAGAATTCAGGAATTAATTATCCATCCTGTGTAAGGAAACATGTGTAAAGGTTAATAGACTTTTATGAAATGGGATGTAAAAAAAAAAAAAAATTAGCCAAATATGAGGGATTAGAAAAGGATGTAGAAACCAAATTATTAAAAGGAAAAAAGTGGTATTGTGAGAACTGCATGGGCATTTGTTTTTCATAGTTATGAAAATTAAATTGAAAAAATGAAACAAATTAGAAAATTGAAATTCACAAGGACATCAAGGAATAATCAAGGATGGAGTTTATTTTCTCCCTAAATAATGTAAGCTCCTTGGGAGCAGGGACTATAGGGTTATGTACTGAAAAGTGAAGATTCATTTCCTGTAACTTCTATAATATCCAATTAGTGGGGACTCAAGGGTGGGAGCCCATAAGTCAGAAAGCTAGGGGAAGTCCTCAGAGAAAGGTTGATGTAGAAGTTGAAAAATTCTATCAGTGTAAGAAGTCCTCAAATGGACACAAAAAGAGGAGGGACAAAAGGAATGGAGAGGATGTGAAGCTTTCTTAGATAAGACTTCTGCCATAGTTTGGGGCTATAGTTCCAGAAAAAACCTCCTTGCTTGAATCCTTGCTTAATCTCACACAAATCATTAAGTAATCTACAATCCCCCTGCTCTTGTACCCTGAGGGTGGGGTGGATTCCTGTGATAAATTGTGATCCAGATAAATTAGGGGCAGCTGGGCCTCAAGGCAGTGTAAAAATTGTTTTAGGGTATAAAAACTTGCTTCACTTCCCTAGATCCTGGAGTAGGCAACTCACCTTTCCTGTAGGAATTGAATAAACTGCTTTCTGCTCTGGCTCTGAGAAATGTCTATTTGAATTATTTTGAGTTAGTGGTCACTGTCCCACACATTAGTCATGTTGTAAAAGAAAAATCAGAACAAAAGGGAAAAAAAACCACAAGAAAGAAAAAGAAAAAAAAAAAAAAAGGCGAAAATAGTATGCTTTGCTCTGGATGCGGATGGCATTTTCCATTCCAAGTCTATTGGAATTGCCTTAGTTGATCCTTTTTTTACAGAAAAGCTTTCTTAGGAAATTCTTCTCTTGATAGAAATTTTTTTTTGGTTGAGGCAGTTCTGGGTTAAGGAACTCCCATAGGGTCACATGGCTAGTAAGTGTTCAGAGGCCGGATTTGAATTCGGGTCCTTTTGACTAGGTACCATGACATTAGGGAGGTGATGCTCCCTGAACAAGACACCCCATCCATCTGATCCTGCCATGTTCAACAACTGTGCTTCATGCCTGAAACAGTCTCCTTCCTCATCTCTGCCCCCTGGCTTTCCTGGCTCCCTTGAAGTTCCAGCTGAAATCCTACCTTCTACAGAGAGCTGTACCAATCCCTCTTAATTCCAGTATCTTTCACTCTGTTAATTATTTCTTATTTATCCTTCACATAGCTTGCTTTGTATGTATTTGTTTACCTGTTGCTCCTCTATTAGATTGTAAACTCCTTGAGGGGAGGGGCTGACTGATGGATCTTCAAACTCTCAAACATAAGATTTATTTGTATGGAAGCATATTAAAAAACATTCTTTTTAGTAAAAGTGAAAATATTAAGAAAAAATATTTTCCTCTAAAACCCTTCCTAAAATCTTTTGTAAACCTTGTTGGGGGAAAAAGTCTTCTTAAAGAAGTGGATTAAGGTAGTACCAAAGCTTTTAACAAAAAATAACTCTCTTGTTTATGTTACTGCTGGTTATTAACTCAACTCTGAGCTATGCTCTTCCCTTGAATACCTTAAGTCATTGGTGGACTAGCACTCACTCTTCTCCATTGAGAAAGGATTAAGCTATCCAAGGAAGGTAGAGGTCACTTTGTTTAATAACATTGAAGGAGTGTTTCTGTAAGAATGACATTGTTGCTTAGTGACTAGGTTGCTCAATTCTAAAATGTTAACCCAAAGTATTTTAAGATCTCTTTTCCTTGAACTGGGATAATAATGCATTGTTGATAGAGTTGTGAAATGATCCAACCCTTCTGGAGAGTAATTTGAAATGATTCCCAAAGGATTTTGCATACCCTTTGATTCAGAAGGTCTATACCGGATCTATATCCCAAAGAGATCACAAAAAAAGGAAAAAAGGACCACATGTGCAAAAATGTTTGTAGCAGCTTATTTTGTAGTGGCAAGGAAACCGAGTGGATGCCCATCAGTTGGAGAATGGCTGAATAAGTTATAGTGTATGAATGTAATGGAATATTATTGTTCTATAAGAAATAATGGGCAGAATGATTTCAGAAAAAATCTGGAAAAATTTACAAGAAATGGTACTGAGTGAAGCAATCAGAAGCAGGAAAACATTGTACACAGTAAAAACAACAAGATTATGTGATGATCAACTTTGATGGACTTGGCTCTTATCAATAATGTAGTGATTTGGGGGCAACTAGGTGGCGCAGTGGATAGAGCACCAGCCCTGAATTCAGGAGGACCTGAGTTCAAATATGATCTTAGTTAGACACTTAACCCTTCCTAGCTATGTGACCCCCAGCCTCAGGGGGGAAAAAAAATAATGCAGTGATTTAAGGCAATTCCAATAGTCAGGATGGAAAATGCCATTTGCATCTAGAGAAAGAACTATGGAGACTGAATGTGGAGTGAAGCATAGTGTTTTCATCTTTTTTATTGTTTGTTTTTTTCTTTCTCATAGCTTTTCCCCTTTTGGTCTGGTTTTTCTTGTACAACATTACAAATATGGAAAAATGTTTAAAAGAATTGCACACATTTAATCTACATAACATTATGTGCTGAATTGGGGAGGGAAGATATAAGAGAGGGAGGGAGAAAAGTTTGGAACAAAAAGTCTTACAAAAATAAATGTTGAAAACTATTTTTACATGGATTTTTTTTTGGGGGGAATACTATTGAGGAGGAAAAAAAGATCTCTTTTCCTTGTTAAGAATTTCTACCTGAAATCTTCTTAGGCAGGGAGTTATATGGAAGGGCATGAGATAAGATTTTTTTCTGGAAGACTTGATCCTAAATCACAGCATTAATATTTTAGCATTAATATTTTTCTTTGACACCTGTTAGGTAATTTTTCAGACTAGCATTACCCGTGAAATCTCTCTGCTAGGAAGTGAACGCTCAGAAAATGTCTCCTAGGAATGCTCTCCTGGTCTATATATATGACTATATATATATATCACCACAAGGGAGCCATAAGAGACTTCCGGAGGTGCTAAGGGCAATATGGGGAATAGTTATATATAAACATAAAACATTACTATCTTTGGGCGGGGAGGGGAAAGGGATGAAGGGTATAAAATTTAGAACTCAAAATCTTACCAAAATGAATATTGAAAAAATAAGGAAAAGCATTTCCTATGTGCTAGCCACTGTGCAACACACTGAAGAGACAAAGCAAAAGACTTTTGGGGAGCTCCCAGTCTAATGGAGAAGACAATGAAACAAGATAAATACAGGATAAATTGGAGAAAATCTACAAAGGGAAAACATGAAGGGGGATACTTCTTGTAGAAGGTAGGATTTTAGCTGGGACTTGAAGGAAGCCAGAGCATCTAGGAGATAAAGATAAGGAGGGAGAAAATTCTAGGTATATGAACTAGTCAGTGAAAATTCCCAGAATGAGAAAGTATAGTATCTTTTGATGGGAGTAGCAGGGATGTCAGTATGATTGGATTGCAGAAGATGTAAGAAGATGTAAGAAGATAAAAGGGGAGGGGGAGTGGTTATGAAGTGATATAAATGCCAAATAGAGGATTTTATATTCGATTTTATGGACAACCACTGGAAGTTGAATAGGAAAGTAACTTAGTCAGATCTAAGTTTTATAAAAATCGCTTTAACAGTTGAATGGACTACAGTAGGGAGAGACTTATGGCAGGAAAATTACCCAGCAGGCTACAGCAATAGTCCAGGCATTGAAGTGATAAAGGTCTGCCCCTGGATACGGCTTAGAAAAAAAGAGGGAAGCAGACATATATAAGGGATGTTACAAGCCTTGGCAATATGAGAAAAGAACAACTGGGAAGTTTGGAAGACGGGTTGGATTGGGAAGAAAGATAAAAAATTCAGCCTTGGACATTCTGAGTTAAGATATCTATAGGATACTCAGTAGGAGATGTGAGACTGGAGGTCAATTAAAAGATTAGGGCTGGATATGTAGATTTGAGAATCATTAACATCGAGATGATAATTTACTTCACTGGAGCTGATGAGATCACTAAGTGAAAGAAGGAGAAAAGAGCCCAGGACATCCCAAGGGTGCTTTTTAGGTTCTTTCTGGTAGTATCATTAATTCCTGCACAAACTACCAAAAACAGGTACTTGTTTGACTGCATATTTAAGATGTGTCAGGAAGTTCTACATCAAATTCTGTATATGTGCCCTCAATTGTACTTCTCTATTGTTTATATCAGGTGTTTAAGTAGTTGTGTTGATAGCTTTAACAGGGAGCCCCTAAACACCACTAGTCTTTTTCCTTTGAGCATTCCCGAATGAATTCTTAACTTAATGCTACTTCCTTCCTTCTTAGACTATCCCTTATTTATCCTTTATATGTCTAGTTTGTATACAGTTTGCATGTTGTTTTCCCCCTTAGAATGAGGGACTATTTTTTGTCTTTGTATCCCCAGTCCAAATGCTTATTAACTGAATGACATCTACAGATCCATGAATCATCCTTATTCCCTGAAGCACAAGAATCTCTTCCTACCTGGGATTGTCCAGATCTCCCCAACCACAGGAAGAACTTTATACCTTTTAAATAGCTCCAAATACCATACAGTTTTTCTTCTTTGTTTACTTTTTTATCACCTTCAAACTTTTTGGCCCAGGTTAGGATTGTCCTGGAGGAGCCTACTTCTGGTGGTGCAATAGATAGAGTACTGGGTTTTTGATATTGTCAATCATGAGGACTTATGGAAAATTATAACAAAATTCAGTTTCCCAGAGAAGTTCATCAGCACAGTGCATCAGTTTCATGAAGGCCAGCTTGCCCAGGTTCTGGAAAATGGGCAATGCTCTCAAGCTTTCCCAATCATCAAAGGCATGAATCAAGGCTGGTGCTTGCTCCCATGCTTTTTAGCATGGTGTTTTCAGCCTTCTTATCAAATGCCTTCAATGAGAACAAACATGGAAGCAAAATCAGCTTCTATACTAAAGGTAAATAAATTCTTCAACTTGAAAAGACTACAAGCCAAAACAAAAGTGGAGGGCTTGTTGAAAGCCCTACTAGGGCTGATGATGGCTTCTTATGCATGGGAGGAGAGATTCAGGCCTTCTATATATGTATATACAATATACAATTATCTTGCTGCACAAGAAAAATCAGATCAAAAAGGAAAAAAATGAGAAAGAAAACAAAATGAAAGCAAACAACAAAAAGAGTGAAAACACTATGTTGGGATCCATTTTTAATTCCCACAGTTCTCTGTCTGGGTGTAGATGGCTCTCTTCATCACAATATCATTGGAACTGGTCTCAATCATCTCATTGTTGAAAAGAACCCCGTAGGACCAAAGAATCTTAATGATTTACAGCTCTACAACATAATTTGTGGTTTGGTAATTTTATAACTCTTCATGCCTTCTTTTTTCTCATTATTTACCTTGAGTTTTGAGAAAAGTTAGCTATTTCAAAGAATACATTATTCTACTAGATAATTTGGAGGATAAAGAGGAATTCCATCAGGACTTTTACTTCCTCCTTTAGAGTCATGACCAACTTGTGGGGCAGCTAGGTGGTGCAGTGGATAGAGCACCAGCCTTGAATTCAGGAGGACCCGAGTTCAAATCTGGTTTCAGAACTGGGCAAGTCACTTAGCCCCAGCCTCAGGAAAAAAAGAAAAAAAAAAAAAAAAAGACCAACTTGCACCTTGTGTAAGCAATTTGGCAGAGACAATGGCTTACACAAAGCAATTTCTGCCAATCACCACAAAATTCTCTTTTCCCTCTATGTAGGACCTTAGATTTAGATCCAGAAGAGATTCTAAAAACCATTCAGTCCAACCCTGTAATTTTAAAGATGAAGAAACTGAAATACAAAGCAATTTACCCAGGTTACACAGTTAAGTCTCTGAGGAAGATTTGAAGGGAAATCTTTCTTTACTCCAAGGTCAGTGCTCTGCTGCTTGTTTTCTTTTTAGTAGTTCTTTGGGCTAAACGCTATGAGTAATGGCTGAGTCAAACACCTTATTATTTGCCATCGCTTCTCATTCTCATTTATGTTTTTCAATATCTCCTGTACAAAGAATCTATCTCCTTTAGTTTATTTTAAAAAAAAAAAGGTTAACATGTAAAATGTATGGGATCACCTGTCATCAAGGGGAGGGAGGGGATAATTTGGAAAAATGAAAACAAGGGATAATATTATAAAAAAAATTACTCATGCATATATATACTATCAAAAAAATTTATAAATAAAACTAAAAAAAAAGTTTATAAAATATTTTTTTTAATTTGATAAGAAAAATTTGTCATACCAAAGCAATCCTTGGATTATTGCTCTGTTCTTGTTCTGGAAATATGACTATTTCATCCACCTGCCTTTCATAATGATTTTTATGTGCCTTTTTGTGTGAAAGTAATATTGTATGCATATAGCACCCCTTCTAGTTCATGTAACTCCTTGGAACTATTCTTGTTCATCTATTCCACATGGCCAAGCAATCTTCAATATCTCTGTGTACCCCAAGCCAAAAGATACACGAATTCAGAATGAAAGGCAATAAATAAATAAATAGCAAGGCCAATAACAAGGAATTAAATTCTATAATAAGTATCCTCTGTGCTGCCATAAAATGGCTTCTACTTCCCAAGCCTCTGTGGAGCTCTGGTCACTCCCCAAATAATCTCTTTCTAAGCGACCCAGTGGAAAATAGTCAGGCACAGATCACTCATGGCACCAGGTTGAAGATTAAAATCTGGAGCTACTCTGATTAATCAAATCTCTTTCACTCTCAGCTTGAGGTCTAAAGCTCACTGATTTCCCTCATCGTGACAGTGTAGAGCTTTCTTGAACTAGAAAAATACTAAAACTTCAAACTATTCTCCCACTGCCTTAAGAAGAAGGAGACAGATAGGGTTGCCATTTTCCCCCCCATTTCCTATCTCCATTGCTCCTTGCAATCACTACTTGATTACCCAGTGGGCTTTCCACCCACCAGGACAAGTTTCTGGATGCTTTTTAAACCACCCATACTGCTGAGAGCCCACACTTTATCACATTATGGATTCCTTCTAGGAAATATAGTCCAAAAACTTTCTTCCACTTAGGTTCTCTTAGTCCCAAATATTATTGTATAGGATGTACAGAAGTAAGGAAACAAGTATTTATTGTCTACCCTGGATGAGGTACCATGATAAACACTATAAATATTATCTCATTTTACCTCACAATTATGAGAGGTTGTCTTTATTCCCATTTTACAGTTGAGAAGTGAAGTGATTTGCCCAAGATTATGCTGTTAGTAAGTGTCTGAGACTGGATTTGAATTTAGTGCTTCCTGATTCTTGACCCTTTGCTATTTTCTCCCTTTGTTTTTCTTTTCCATCTGCTTTTCCCTTGTCTTTCAGATCATCTATATTTTTAATTTTTATTTTATTTGTATCTATTGCACTACCTGGCTACCTCTCACATTATCTACCCTTCTCTACCAGTGCTTTGAGAAACAGTAACCATTTGGCTGTAGGAAGTGAGGAAGAGGGAAAAAGGAAATTTGCCATAGGAAATGGCTCCCCAGACTTCCAGCAAAGAAATTGTAAATTGAGAATCAGAAAAAGATACTAAGATAGCATGGTAACAAGCTGGCTTCCTCCCTGGACCCAGTGGTTGACTCTACTCATCCTAATTCACAATGAACCAGTCTTGTCAAGAAGCATTTAGTGGCTCCTTTCAATGACAGACTGAAAAAAAGCACCAACTGAGGGAACATCTGTTTTTCAGTCTATACTGGATTCCAAGGTTCCAGCCCTGTCCTGTGAAAGTCCATAGTGTCTTCATCTTTATTTAAAGACTGGCTCTTCTGGAAACATGAGTTGAGGAACACTAAGTGGGAGCTGTGTTGTATTGTCTACAAATCCCTTGACCACTCACAGGATTGTTGTAAGGAATCCAATAAATCCAAATTGTGCTTTTTTTTTTTTTTTTGGTAACACTTTGATACAAAGTAAATTTTGTGCTGTCCTGGACCACAGAGTCTAGACTAGCAGGTGTAATCAATTGGCAGCTATTTTATCCTGTATTGTCTGTTATTAAATACTATTTATTTGCTTATTGATTGGATGCTAAGAGTTTTTTTAAACTATATACAACATATGTCTGCTTCTGTAAAGTTGTTCCATTCTTCCAAAGTCACCAGATGAGGGCTAAGGAAAAGGAAGGAGAGAAAATAAGGGAATAAGCATTGAGAAGGCAATGAGCAGCAGAGCTAAAATGGTAGAATGAAGGCAGGAATTTGCCCAACTTCTCTTCCAAAAAGCTCCAAATTCCCTTAAATAATGACACTAAACAAATTTTAGAGCTTTGGAACACCCAAAAAGACAGAGTAGTACATTTGCCAGCCAAAAAGAACCTGGGGAGTCAGCAGGAAAGGTCTGTGGGAGCCTAGCACATAATCCCAATTTATTCTGCACCAATGCAACTCCAGCCCAGCCTGGACAGACCCAGCCCCAAATCAGACCCCCGCAATAGGACCTCTGAATGAGCACTAGTACTGACGGTTTCTGGACTTCTCACTCTGGGAATACCAGGGAGGACTAGAAAAGTCAGCAGAAAGGGTCTGTGGCAACAGGGTAGGAGTCTTGTGGTCAGATTCTTAAAAGAATCTCTGAAACAGCTACACAAAATTCCTGAAGCTTGGGACAGTGCACCCTCCACCCTGGAAACAGAGCCCTAATTTAAAAGAGTTAAAAGTCGAGTAATAGGCTAGGAAAATGATCAGAAAACAAAAAAAGTTTCCGATCATTGAAAGTTATGCTGATAAGAAAGATTTAAAACACAGGAAGATGATGACAAAGTCAAAGCTCCTACATCCAAGACGTCCAATAAAAATAGGAATTGGGCTCAAGCTAGGAAAGAGCTCAAGAGGGATTTTGAAAATCAAGTAAGAGAGATAGAAGAAAAAGTAGGAAAAAAGTTGAGAGTGGTGCAAAAAAGGAAATGCAAAAACTAATGAAGAGAAGAATGCTTTTAAAAAGTAAAATTGGCCAATTGGGAAGGGAGGTACAAAAGCTCACTGAGGAAAATAATTCCTTAAAAAATAGAATTGAACAAATGGAAGCTAATGAATTTATGAGACATCAAGATGCAATAAAGCAAAACCAAAAAATGAGAAGATAAAAAACAAAACAAAAAACCTGTGAAACATTTCATTAGAAAAACAACTGACCTGGAAAATAGAACCAGGAGAGATAATTTTAAAATTATTGATTTACCTGAAAGTCATGATCAAAAAAAGATTCTGGACGTCATATTTCAAGAAATGATCAAAATCATTTGATATTGACTAAGAAATGGAATAATCAATCAGTGGAATAGGTTAGGTTTATAAGATACAATAGTCAATCATTATAGTATTCTTTGGATTTAGTCAAACCCAAAGACCCAGCTTCTGTGATAAGTACTCACTATTTAACAAAAATTGCTGGGAAAATTGGCAATTAGTATAGCAGAAACTAGGTATTAACCTATATCTTACACCCTATACAAAGATAAGGCTGAAATAGGTTCATGATACCATGAGCAACTTAAAAGAACAAAGAATAGTCTGCCTCTAAGATCTGTGGACAAGGAAGGAATTTGTGGACAAATAAGAACTAGAGTACATTATGCAATGCAAAATGGATAATTTCAATTTTATTAAGTTGAAAAGTTTTTGCACAAATAAAACCAATGCAGACAAGATTAGAAGGGAAGCAGAAAATTGGGAAAAAAAAATTTACATCCAAGGGTTCTGATAAAAGCCTCATTTTTAAAATATGTAAAGAATTGACTCAAATTTATAATAATATAAGCCATTCTCCAACTGATAAATGGTCAAAGGATATGAACAGACAATTTTCAGACGAAGAAATTGGAACCATTTCTAGTCATAGGAAAACATGCTCTAAATCACTATTGATCAGAGAAATCCAAATTAAGACAACTTTGAGATACCACTACACACCTCTCAGATTATCTGAAATGACAGGAAAAGATAATGACAAATGTTGGAGGGGATGTGGGAAAACTGAGACACTAATACATTGTTGGTGAAGTTGTGAACTGATCAAACCATTCTGGAGAACCATGCATACCCTTTGATACAACAGTATTTCTACTAAGCTTATATCCCAAAGAGATCTTAAAAGAGGGAAAGGAACCCACATGTGCAAAAATGTTTGTGGCAGCCCTTTTTGTAGTGGCCAGAAACTGGAAACTGAGTGGATGCCCACTAAGTGGAGAATGGCTGAATAAATTGTGGTATATGAATGTTATGGAATATTATTATTCTATAAGAAATGATCAGTAGGAGGATTTCAGAAAGACCTGGAGAGACATATATGAGAACATTGTACATGGCAACAAGATTATGTGATGATCAATTCTGATGGATATGGCTCTTTCAACATCGAGGTAATTCAGGCCAGTTCTAATAGACTTGTGAGAGAGAGAGAGAGAACATCTACACCCAGAGAAAAAACTGTGGGGATTAACTATGGATCACCATAGTATTTTCACTTTAAATTTGTTATTTGCTTGAATTTTGTTTTTTCTTTTTGATCTGATTTATCTTGTGCAGCATGATAACTGAGGAAATATATATATATATTATTGAACATTTAATATATATTAGATTACTTGCCATGGGGGGAAGGGAGGAAGGGAGGGGAAAAAAAATTTGGAACACAAGGTTTTACAAGGGTGAATGTTGAAAACTATCTGTGCATATGTTTTGAAAATACAAAGTTTTATTTTTAAAAAGCTGACTCTCAACCATTTAAAAAAAGAGAGAGATCCCAAAATGAAAATTCCCAGGAGTATTATAGCCAAATTCTGGAACTCCCAGGTCAAGGAGAAAATATTGCAAGCACCCAGAAAAAAACAATTCAAATATAGTGAAGCCACAGTCAGGATAACACAAGATCTAGCAGCTTCTACATTAAGGATAAGAGGGCTTGGAATATGATATTCCAGAGAATAAGAGAGCTAGGATTACAACCAAGAATCACATTCCCAGTAAAACTGAGTATAATCCTTCAGAGGAGAAGATGGTAATTCAATTTTGCTGTGAAAAGATCAGATCTAAATGGAAAATTTGATTTTCAAATACAGGCCTTTGGAGAAGCATAAGGAGGTAATCAGGAAAGTGATTTCATAAGAGACTTAATAAGGTTTATCTGTTTACATTCCTGCATGACATGGGAGAATGATATTTGTAACTCATTAAAACTTCCTCATTATGGCAGTTAGAAGAGTGTATATAGACAGAAGGCACAGGTGAGAGTTGAATATGAATTTTTTTTTAAAATGATGAAATTAAGGAGACAGGAATGTGCTGGGAAAAGGGAAAGGGAGAAGTGGAATGGTGCAAATTATCTACCATTAAAAAAAGAGGCAAGAAAAAGCTTTTACAGTGGAGGGGAATGGGGGAAGGAAAGGGTGAGAGAATAAATCTTAGTCTTATCAGAATTGGCTCAAAAAGAAAATAACATACATACTCAATAGGAATATAGAAATCTATCTTATATTCTGCAGGAAAATAGGAGGGAATGGGATATGGGAAGGAGGGGAGGGTGATAAAAGAGAGGGCACATTGGAGGAGGAAGTGGTCAGTGGCTGAACACTTTTGAGTAGGGTCTGAGTGAAAGGAGAAAAAGTATTAAGGGAGGGGGGGGAGATACAGTTAGCAGTAGTAATTGTAGAAAGAATTTCCAAGGAAGTTTCTCTGATAAGGCCTCATTTATCAAACATATAGAGAACTGAGTCAAATTTATAAAAAATAAGAGCCATGCCCCAATTGATAAATGATCAAAAAATATGCCCAAAGGGCTATGAATTCATGCACATCCTTTGACCCAATCACACCACTACTGGCATGAAGACAAAAAGTGATGGGGGCAGCTAGGTGGCGCAGTGAATGGAGCACCAGCCCTGAAGTCAGGAGAATGTGAGTTCAAATCCAGCCTTATGACACAACACTTCAAAGCTTCCTGACCCTGGGCAAGTCCCTTAATCCCAATTGCCAGGGTGGGGAGGGAGAAGGAATGAAAAAAAGTGATGGGAGAAGAGGGGGAAGAAAATGATCTATATGTACAAAAAATATTCATAGCAGCTCTCTTCTCAGGGAAAAAAAAAAAAAAAAAAAAAGGAAATTTAGGGAATGCCCATCAATTGGGGAATGGCTCAATAAACTGCTGTGTGTGTTTATGATAGAATATTATTGTTCTATGGGAAATGATGAGCAAGATGCTTTCAGGAAAAAACAATAACAACAACAACAACAACAACAACAACCTGGAAAGTCTTTCATGAATCCAAGCAAAGTGAAATGTACTACATACAAAGTAATAGCAAAATTCTGGGATGACCAGCTATGAATGATTTTGTTATTCTGAGTAGTACAATCATCTATGATTACTCTGAAGAACTTATGAAAAATCCTATCCATACCCAAAGAAAGAACTGATTGTGTCTGAATATAGTTTGAAGCATTCTCTCTCTCTTTGTTTAACTTAATTTTTCTTGAGGGTTTTTGTTTTCAATAGGGTGGGAAAGCTATGCTTTTTTTCACAAATTGACTTTTACAGAAATGTTTTGTATAACTTCACAGGTGGTTTCTTAATTGTGAGTGGGGATAAGGGAGAGAACCTAGAACTCAAAAATTTTAAAAACAAATGTAAAAAAAAGGCAATGACCACATATATTGCTTATTATGCAAAAGGCACTCTGCTAAGCAATTTACAATTATTATCTTATTGTATCTTTAGGACATTCTGAAAGTTAGATCCTGTTATCATTCCCATTCTACAGTTTAAGACACTAAGGCTGACAGGTTAAAAGACTTGCCCAGATTTATATCTTTCCTACTTGAAGCCTGATTTGAACTCAGGTTTTCCTGATTTCAGACTCAGAACTCTATCCATTATATTGCCTATCTGCCTCCACAGAAAAGTTAAGGAAGAACTGAGTTTTGCTTCTGAGTAGGGGCTTCAGAATTGACTTATGTTTAGGTAAATTCACAATTATCCATACCTAATCTTAGATAATGGCTGGTAGTGTCCCACAGAAGTCCAAGCAAACTAAGATAAGCAAACTTTGAGATTCAAGGTTTGGGTCCTTCTGAACATTTTAAGCTAATGTAATGGATGCACCAGTGGATGGATGCACAGTAAATGTGGAAGGCTTTGAAGCCTCCCTACAAGTAATATTATACTCATTTTAAAAATGAGGAAACTGAGAATCAGAGAGTTGGATAGTTGGAGTTAGAAAGTGGCAAAGCTTTCACTCAAAGTCTCCTGATTTCTAATTCAGAACATCTTTTTCTATTGTATAAAACCACAATTTGAATAGAATCAGGAGAGTGGCTAACAATACCTCCTGATGGTTACAATTGAAAAAGGATTCTCTAGCCACAGACACAGCACCCTATTTACAATCTCCATATGTTTCTCCTTTTCTGATCATCTGTATTTTTTCCATTCTTTATGAATTGTTATGCATTTATGCATTATCACTCAGAATATTACTATTTATTAATCTTATTTTCTATTTTATCTATTTGTGTTTGTGTCCTAATTCATTTATTAGTTTATAATCCCCAATGGGGAAAATTTGTATTCTGCCCCATTCTTATAAAATATCTGTTCACAAATGTTATTTGGATCAAAGTTAAAGAAAAAAGGAAGCAATACCTACCTTGTCATATATTTCCAACTGAGGGATAATGGATCCCCTACCCACACATCAGACATTTATACTCCCTTCATGCTGACTTCTTTTGATTTAAAATCATAGTCTAGGAGATTCATCTGGATTCTCAGAGGTTGCCAATAAGACCCACAAGAATTTGGGTCATTCTACTTGAATAAATGAATTTATACAGATTTTTTTTGCTTTGAAAATAATCATTCATAAGTTAACACAGTAGGATGAAAAGTCTCTAATCATTTTCTCCTTTGCCATATTTAGCAAAAAACTATTACTTTTAGTCTAGTGACTTTCTTAATTTCCAGCCACATGGCATTAGGGAACATAAATGTATGGAGATCTCTTATTAAGCAAAGCAACATGGAAGAATTTTGACATTTGGGGGATATGAAAGCGACTCTACCCTTTATTATAACATCCTTTATCATAAAGGTTGCTACACCCTGACTCTTATCTAAATTTCCTCATAATTCAATTTGTGAGAACAACAAATGATTTATACTGTTTTGGAACTTCCATTCACATTTCCCAGTCATTCAAGTTCTTGAAGAATACATCCATTAAGACAGTCTTCAGTTTTAATTCAGAATTATTCTTTGAGGTTTTAAAAAATATGAGGTTCTAGATGGCACAGCAGATAGAGTTCTGCCCCTGAAATCAGGAGGACCTGAGTTCAAATCTCAACTTAGACATTTAATGCTTCCTAGCTGTAAGACCACTTAACCTCAATTGCCTCAGAGAAAAAAAAAAAAAAAAAACACCTAAATCACTGACTTTAATAACAAAAGTTTATATTTGTACAGAAAGGCACAAGTTACAATGCAGTATAAGTATTATTATCCTCATTTTAAAATGAGGAAACAGAATCAGAGAATTGAATAGAGTTAAAAAGTAGTAAAGCTTTAACTCAAAGTCTCCTGATTCCTAATTCAGAACACTATATTTCTATGCAATTTACAAAATAAAAAAAAACCTGTAACCTTGAACAGACTTGGGTCCAAACACTTTATCTCTTTAGATATTGCTAGGGGAAAAGTCCACTCTTTTTTTCTTACTACATTACATCTCATAGTGGGAAGCCAGGTGGTGCCAGATTTGGAGCAAGGAAAATTCAACTTCCTGAGTTCAAATCTGGCCTCTGTGACCAGCTATGTGACCCTGTGCAAGTCACTTAATCCTGTTTGACTCAATTTCCTCAACTGTACAATAAGATGGAGCAGTATCTTTACCAAGAAAACCCCAAATGGGATCTTGAAGTGTCAAACATGACTGAAATAATAGAACGACAACTAGACTACAAGCACTTGGAGAATAAGGGACAGTGTATTGTTTGTAGTATCCAGAGAAGGAAATTTAATTAGACAAATATTTATTAGGTGAACATAAGGAAAATGTTAAGTTCCTTAAGGGCAGAGGCCTTTTCATTTTGTTTTTGTATCCTGATGCCTTGGACAGCACCCATCCTACACAATCTGGCAGGTGATTTAAAAATTTTTATCAGTTACCTACTAAGTACAAGGAACTGGAAATTCAGACATAATATATATTTATACTGCATATATGTGGATGCACATACATACACAGACATATAGTTTTTTCTGTAGCAATGTATGGCTATGAGAATTGGATTAGAATTAGCTAATCAGAAATACTGAGCAATGCAGAATGACACTTTCAAATTGTGCTCCCGGAAAAAGCTTTTGAGAATCTCTTGGACAGCAAAGAAGTTGAATCAGTCCATACTTAAAGAAATTAATTCCGGTTATTCACTTGACAAGTCAAATTCTGAAAGGAAAAGTAAAATACTTTGGCTACATGATGAAAAGACAAGATTTACTGTAAAAGATCCCAATTTGGAAAAAATGAAGGCAAAAGGAAGAAGGATAGATAGTATCATGAAAAACAATGAACATGAAACTGGACAAACTTCAAGGGATAATAGTGGACGAAAGGATCTGGCATGTTGTGGCCCATGGAAAACAAAGAGTAGAAAGAACAATAAACACAGATACATACACACACATATATGTGACTCATATAGCCTCATATATGTGAATATGTACGTATTTTTAATTTACTTAAGATGCTTTTTGGAGCAAAGCAAGAAAAACCTAAAAACCATAGTATTGACTGCTTGCTTTCTGCTAAATTAGTCTAAATCCAGAGCATTAGGAAAGCAAACTTATAATTCCTCTTGCTTAGAGACCTGTTTAACTAGTAGTTATTAAAAGCAGATAAGATTCTTGACTAAGTATTATACTGTAGCAGAGCAGTTCCTGTACACTCCTTTTGTATATATACATACTTTATTATTTATATTATCAGAAGAGCCCTGTAGTAACATAGGAAAATATATGATATATACACACATTATACATGGATACATATATATACATACATACATATATACATATAGTTGTGGGTGATGGTGGCTATCCACATCATATACAAGTATACATATGTATTTATATTTCTATTTTTATTATGGTTGATAAACTGCTACAGTGACGGGGCAGCTAGATGGTGCAGTGGATAGAGCACTGGCCCTGAATTCAGGAGAACCTAAGTTCAAATGCAGAACATTTAACGCTTCCTAGTGGGACCCTGACAAGATACTTAATCTCATTTGCTTCAAGGGGGGAAAAAAAAAAAAAAGGAGCAGTGACTCCTTAGTAATCATTGACCTTTGATTCTAGAGAGTGATTCAATCTTTGCCTTCCCACCATTGTTTGACAAAGAACTACAAGGTCCTAGAGAGATATTTAAAAGGTCCTCTCTCCCTTTCAGAACCTTTGCAAATAGGAGTGTCCTTTTAGAGATTCAGGTCAAAAGACTTTAATTTGGCCTCTGACTCCGAGGAAAAGGAGGAAAAGGAGGAAAAGGAAGAAAAGATATTTTTTCTCCAAATGAGAAAATGAGACTATTTAATTTATATGGAAAGGACCAAACTCCCCCTTCAGGCAGCTTCAGCCTTTGAGGACTTGCCTCCCAGAAATTAAAATTTATACCACCAGGAATTAGCAGTTGGCCAGAAACCAGAGATTCCCTGCTGGGCTAGACAAACTAGTTCCAACTAGAAGTGCTCAGGGGCCCACTGTTCAGCAGCCACCTTCTTGCCCATTTGAAATGAAGAATGAGCTGGCTGTAAATCAAAATTGTATCCTTATAAGTTGTATGACTAGAGTGTTTTTCATTGTTGTGACACAGCCACCAACTCACCATAAGACACCCATTTAGAATACATTTACATCTAATTATGTGAAAGACAATAATCCTCCCCCTAATCCCAAATTACTCTCCCCAGTGGTCATCTTGCATTTTTTTGTGGCCAATCTTAATGAAGTTTTCTATGGCTCCCAGTATATGAACCTTTTTTTTTGTTCTCTCTTGACCTACTTGCTGACCCATTGAGCATTAGTAATTGAGTCATTGCTTTAAGTAATGATTGATTGGGTCAACTCTATTATAGGTGAACAAAAGAATAAAACATTTACTAAGCTTTATGTGTAAAGCAAGGGGCTGCTAGGTTAATAGCACTAAAATTAAGAAGATCCGAGTTCAAATCCAGTTTTCTGGTTGTATGATCTGGGGCAATTTAATTAACCTATAGACGCTTCAGTTCCTCATCTGTAAAAGTGGCA
Source organism: Sminthopsis crassicaudata (assembly GCF_048593235.1). Classification (NCBI taxonomy): domain Eukaryota; kingdom Metazoa; phylum Chordata; class Mammalia; order Dasyuromorphia; family Dasyuridae; genus Sminthopsis; species Sminthopsis crassicaudata. Next base: position 160,993,656 of record NC_133618.1, read on the forward strand.
AACCACTCCAATGTCCTTGCCAAGAACTATCTATTAGGTCAGATATGACAGAACAACTGCATAACAATAATATCTATGCAAAACAATGTGGTAAGGCTGCAAACATACACACACAAAAAAAAAAACAAGACCAAGAGAAAAGCTTTCAAGAAGCTCATATTTTAATGTGAAAGATGAGACAGTTATAATCAGGTGGAATGGTCCTGTTGTCCTGGATGTAGACCACTATGCTTCTTTCATGTCATTTCCACTGTTAAAATCATATCCATTTATTTATACTGAACCATTTGACACTGTATTACAAGTGTTACTATTCTAAAGGTTCTAGGGTTCAGAGTCCTGGGCCATCTCCATCAGAATCTGAGGAGAGATGATGGGCAGCCTAGTTTGACTTGCTGCATGTGCTGCCTTCCGCTCGCTCCATCAGCTTCTGCTTCAGCTTGCCTTCCTAGATCTGAGCCCAAAAAGGAGCTTAAAATTCTGAATAAATGAGAAAGCATATGACTATGTGGAAACAGCCCCTGTTCTCCAAAAGTTGGAATTCTAAAGAAGAGACAAGACATGCGAAGTTGGAGCTGTGAGATGGAAAGGTCCTGTGATCCCAGCTGGCAGAGTGTTGAGAAAGAATGTTAAATTTTCCATTGTGACCGTTTCGATCTTCAAAGTTAGCAAATATTACAAATCAGAGCTTGGTTTATTGTTTTGTTGATTGTCTAGGCTTATGAAAATGTTGGAGAAAATGTTAATAATACAGATTAAACTTTAAAAATGGGCCCCTAGGTGGTGCCGTAGAGTTAAAATCTGGCCTCAGACACTGGCGGTGTGACCTTAAGTAAGTCACTTAACTCTGTCTCGCTTAGTTTCCTCATCTCTAAAATGAGCTAGATAAGGAAATGGCAAAACCATTCCATGGTCTTTGCCATGAAAACCCCAAACTAGGAGTCAGACATGACTGAAACAAATGAAATGAGATTCAAATCAGAGAGATTTAACTAGAGGAAGAGCTGTATTGATTAATACAGCATCATCTGGCCAATTAATAGTCTTTTGATGGAGAGAGCCATTTGTACCCAGACAAAGGACTATGGGGACTGAGTGTGGATCCCAACACAGTATTTTTCACTGTTTTTGTTGTTGTTGCTTGTTTTTTATTTTCTTTCTCATATTCCTCCTTTTTAATCTGATTTTTCTTGTGCAGCATGATAATTATAGAAATATATATAGAAGAATTGCACATGTTTAATCTATTTAGGATTACTTGAGGTCTACAGCAGGGAGGAGGAAGGAGGGAGAAAATTTTGGAACACAAGGTTTTGCAGGGATGCATGTTGGAAACTATCTTTGCATGTACTTTGAAAATAAAGCATTATTTTTAAAAAGTAAATTAATTTTTTAAAAAGATAGGCAGCATTATGATAACCAAGTCAGTCAATAAGCATTTATTAAACACCTACTATGTGCCAGATACTTCGTTAAATGCTGTAGATTCCAATAAAGGGAAAAAATTCCTACCCTCAAAGAGCTCACATTTTAATAGGGACACAACAACTATATACCAGATAAATGCAGTTTCAATAGGAGGTAACTTCAAAGGGAAGATGGCAGCAGCAGGAAGTGGGATGTAGGATGGGGGACCAGGAAAGGCATCTTACAAAAGTAGGAACTTGATCTGAGTCTTCAAGGAAACAAAGGAAGCCGGAGGTGGGGGGGGGGTAAAAGGGAGGAGAGAGAGCATTCCAGGCAAGGAATTCACCCAGTGAAAAGCGGTGGAATGGGAAGGTAAAAATGTTGGGTGCAAGAACAACAAGAAAACTGATATCATTGGATTGCAGTGTACATGGAGAAAAGTAAAGTGGAAGAAGACTAACACAGTAGGAAAGGCTTTCAAACAGGGGCAGCTAGGTGTCACAGGCCTGTCATCAGGCCTGGAGTCAAGAAGAGCTGAGTTTAAATCCAGCCTCAAATATTTACTAAAAGTTATTTAAAGTCATTTAACCCTGATTGGCCTCCCCCAATCAAACAGAAACTTTAATATTTGATCCCAGATGTCAGAGGGAATCAGTGAAGTTGTTGAATAAAGGAGAACATGGTTAGATATGATCAATTTGACAGCTGAGTGGAGGACAGACTGGAATGGGAAGAATTGTAAAGCAGGGAGAATTACCAGTAAACTATTGGAATAGACCAAGCATGAGGAGATGAGGGCCCAGCCAGGCCCAGGACTAGTGGATCTAAGGGGCCATATCTGAAAGATGCTATAGGACCTGGCAACAAATTGGCAAGTGAGGGGTAAATGATACCTAGTTTGGATACCTTGATAATAACAGAGAAATTGGGAAGAGAAGAGGTAGGGGAAGATAAAGGTAAAGATTTGGACATGTTAAATTTGAGATGTCTATGAGACAGCCCATTTGGGATAGTCAACCTGCAATTAGTGATGCAAGATCCAGCAGTAAGGAGACAGATTTAATCTGATCAAGTAGGGTAGGAAATGAATAATCATTAGTAGTGAAAATAGAGTAGGAGGGAGATGAGAAGAGGGAGCAGGACAGAACTTTGGGAGACAACCATCGTTAGTGGGTCTGACCTGGGGAAGATGCAGCAAAGGATACCCAGAAGAAATGGTCTGACAGGTAAGAGGAGAATCAGGAGACAGCAATGTTACATTGAATCAGAGGACATGGTTTTAAGTCTTTGTCCTGCCACTTTCTACTCATTTTTTTATGAGTTTATAGACATGAAAATAAAAAAACACCAAACTCAAATAGCTCAATTTGCATACTTTTATAGTTCTAGAAGCATTCCAGGAAGCAATTTACAAAATAGGGAACAGTGTCTCTGTACTTCTGGAGAAAATTACAATTTCTTCTTTACAGACCAGATTCTAAAAGAATTATAAGTCTTCTGACTCAGTAGGAAATAGGGTTGGGATCTATTCTTTGCTATTCACTATTCTTTTCAGGGTTCTATCTTTTTCTTTTAAATGTATTTATTTCTTTAAAACTCAAATACAGAATAGGAAAAGAAAAAATTTGCTATGTGTGAGAAGATCAAAGTATGAAACAATAAATTTCCATTTTAAGAAACCTACAAAATAACCTCTTGTGTTCAGAGCTTTCTATCTTTGTTCCCTTGTAGATTTTCTTTGGTTCCCTGCTGTATACTTTTTACTTTATTCTTTTCCCCCACCAAGAAAGCTACAATTAAGTTCAGATAAATTTATATAAACATATATATATATATATATATGTGTATATATATATATATATATACACATAATATATGTATACAAATAGATATCCATAACCATATACATATATACACAAATACATCTATGTAAGATTATTATGCTTATTTGTCCTCTGTTTCTCTAAAGTTGATTAATATCCTTTATAGGTCCAAATTTTTCATAGTTTTATAAATCCACTATTACATCATTTCCTGCATCACAGTAATATTCCAATCTTATACTGTTTAATTATTTTAAATAGTCTAAAACAATATTGATATAGTATAGTTTCCCTATTTTTCTCTTTTGATTAAATCTATTTTATTACTCATGCATATGTACTGTCAAAAAATAATTATAAAATTAATAAAAAAAACAAGCAAAAGGTAAATCTATTTTAGTGTGAATTTTACCTGATATCAATGATTACTACCCCTGCTTTTTTTTTCTAATACATTCTACTTTTGATCACTATTATTATGTTTGTGTGTATCACTTATTTCCTACCCCTGCTGACTCCTCTATTTTACTTCTACCCGCTACTTGACCTGGCTATTATTTAACCATCCCCGATTCCAAGAATCCCTCCCTTATCCTCTTTCCCCACCCTTTCCCTCCCTCTTTATCCCATTCCCGTTAATCTACATACCTTATCTCAGGGTCCCTTCTTTAAGAAAACAAGCCCTCGGTAGGCAGGTTTGATTTTAACTATGATAATATTTCTATCATTCTTCTATTAATTGTTTCTGTATTTAGCACTTCTCTTCCCATTTAGACAGGTCTAAATAAAAATTGATTTAGCACTTTTCTTCCCATTTAGAGACAGGTCTTCTAAATAAAAATCAACTTGGAGGAACCTCCTTGCAATGCTGATGTTAGGAGATAAGGAGTAAAGCTTTCATTTTTCCTGTTGTACATATTTTGCTGAAACTTTAAAATCACTGTGAACAGGAGTTTTTTTGCCTTTTAAAAATTTTGTTATTGCTACTTTTTGTTATTGCCACCATCCACCCAAAAGCTCAAAGATCCCGATCCTCTTCAGACTAAAGGTTCAGTGAATACAATCCCGGCCCCATTATTCCCTTTACTTCCCCTTGTCCTTAGTCAATCATCCACAGAATCCCACTCAGCCGACTGTTTATAGTTTAACAAGCTATGTTACCCTGGCTTAAGGAATTGCTAGGTAAAAACTACATACAGGTAGGCAAAACCTTATGTAGTTACAGATCCCATCCCTTAGTCAGCCAGGCTCTTTCCTGGAAATCAGACATTTAGTTTAATTATTCTTCTCAACTACAATGGTCCTTCAGGAACCAAAACATTTGGCTGCTTTTCAGGCAGGACTTCTGGGTCCAGGTCTAACTTCAACTCCAGGCAGCCCGTGTCTTTGGGAATTAACTGTTCCCTTCTCCCCCCATATACCACCCACAGGCCCTCCACTCATTTGTTCTTGAATTACTAATCAGAAAGTTCTGTGTATCAGAAAATACTGGACCTGGAGCCAAGAGATCCAAGGTTAAATCCTGGTTGGGCCATCTGGACAAAACACTGAACCTCCTTCAATCTTACTTTCTTCATAGGCAAAATAAAGATTTTTTTTTCTCCTTTCTTCACAGAATTGTTGTGGAAAAAGTATTTCATAAACTCTGAAATATTAAATAAATATCAGATAGTATCACTATATAATGAACTACTTGATTACTCCCTCAGCTTCAAGGGACCTCAGTTTCCTTACCTGTTAGTTGTCCCTCCCAACTCTAAAATTCTGTGCTTCTAGCATATCTTAACTTCCCCGCGGCTTCCCTCCAGCTCCATTCTTTTCTCTTTTCTGACTCATCCCTGCTTTTTTCCTAGTGTTTCCTATACCCTTAGATACAGAAATCCAAAGCTGTCAGCCACCTATTGTTCTGTTTCCTGTCAAGTCAATCTCTACCCTAACAGAAATTAGCATTTACAAGCAACCCATTTACATTTTACATATTTAAAAAGATGACTTCTGCCTACTTCAAACGAGATACCCACTATACCCAGAGAATTTGGGAAGATGAGTCACCTCTGGTTCCCCACCCCCACTTCACTCCCCACTCATCCCTAAAAAAATGAGGGAATTAGTTGCTGCATAATAATCCTGTCCATGGAAAGGTAAGAGGTCTTATCAGTCACTTAATTCATACACAATACTTAATATTTATTTAGAGCCTCCTGTCTTCAGGCACTCCTCATAGAGTTGACAATTTAGGAAAAAATGTATGAAAAATTAAAATAGTACAAAACAGTCCAAGACTTCTTGCTAAGGGCTGTCCTGAGAATGAGGTTAAGATTGCCAAGGGAAGAGTGTTTCATGGATTTAAAGCAGATTTTGAAAGATGAACAAAACTAAATAAATGTGTGGAGAGGAAGGGGAAGTATTCCAAGGAACTTTATGAGCAAAGCTCATGATGAGCATTTTTTTTTTTTAATGAGTTGTTGAGAAGATAAGAGACGAGCCATCTCAATATTTCTCATAGTATATGAAATAAAGCCCCTGTGATTTGGGAGCTACTTCCCTCAAACCTGCCCATAACTAAAGAAAATGTTTAGGAAATTGCCTAGTCATTTACTTGCCTAAGGGCACACAACTAGTAAGAGTAAGAGTCAGAATTTCAGACAATGTCTCACTGACTGACTCCAACTCTGAATTACCTCTCTCCATGGATTTATTCTAAAAAATAAATTTTTTAAAAATTGTGGATGAAAATCATTGCTGCAAATTTAAAGTAATGGTAATTATTAAAGGCCAAAGGTACTTCTCTGTGTGTGTGTTTTTTAAAACACACTTAAAAAGGATCTTGGCTGGCTATTAATCATTATGGCCCTTGCGTTGCAGGAGAGTCTCTGATGTTCCCATCAACTAGGGAGGAGGGAAGGGAACAAGCATTTATTAAGCGACTACTATGTACCAAGCATCATGTTGAGTACTTTGCTAATGTTATCTCATTTGATCCTTACAACACTCTTATGAGCTAGGCACTAATATTGTTCCCTTATCTTAGGAGCAGGTTGGAATCCTGGTTTTGAAGTTTACCAGTCTACCCTACAGTGCCATTGCCTATGTCCTAAAGTGTGAAAATCTGAATGATGTAATTAATTCAAGAAAACGGTGGAATGGCTCGAGCCAAAGTCTGGGACTTCGGTGGGGAATGAATATAAGAAAGGAGCAGAGGATGAAAGGAAAAGAGGGTAGTTGATTGATCCAATATTTATTAGAGATAAGGAGGGAAGGAGAGAGTATTTTCTCAGAGAGAGAAATGAAACAGTACCCGTCTTCAGGAAACATTTTTTTGGGGGGGAAATACATTGGAGATAATAAAGTATTGTAAGCCTTAATGCAGCGATGTTTAATGGATACTGCAGTATCTGTAACCCATGGCCCTTTCCCCAAAATCATCCCTTCATCATCCTAGTCATCCCACACACAAAGTCTTTTGGGCTGCGGAAGTGCTAATAGCTAGAAGAAGAGGGAAGAAAGCTGGAGGAGGGGATTGTCACCTGAGTAAGAAAATGCAGCAAGGGCGTCCAAGAGGTAGAAATGACATCTCAGGTAGTGGAGAAGGGAAACAGAAGGTTGTATATGGAAGTGGGGATGAGGGTGGGAGGGGAGAAACAGTAAGTGAGCCAGTTAGATTGGAACTTGGGGGGAATAGGATGAGGGAGTAATATGAAATAAATTTGAAAGGAATGATTGGAGGCAGATGGGGAAGGGTTTTAAGCGTCTGATTTAAACGGAAAGATTATATAACTGAAGAGTGAAGAATGTATGCAATGTGTCTGCCTCTGCCTTAAAGTAGCTTGCATTCTATTAGACGGAGGCCAAAAGCAGAGAATGTACCTGTAGGATGGATGTCTACGGCAATGTCCCCTGGTGCAGAGGGTGCAGCAACAGGACGGCCGGCAGAGTAATGGTTCAGAGACATTTTACCAGGGCCCTTCCCCGTTATCTGCTTGCTCAACATCCCTTCAAAAACCTGATTCAGTTGTTTGCTGGTCCTACCTTTTAATCAAAGTATTAAATATCTACAATGCCCTGCACATGGTGTGGCAGATACTCAGTATTTGTCAGTGAAAATGAAGTTTGCCTCCAGGACTTTCCCATCTATTTTTTGGGAGCTCTTTCTCACCGAGGAGAGACCAGACAATAAGACCAGCTCACAGGGTCCCACAACTCAGGTAAGGCCGGCCCAACTGCAGACCTTTCTCTCTTCCTCCCCCTCACAAAACTGCTCTCCTAGAGCTATTTTCGTTGTTTAGTTACTTCTCTTCTAGGAAACTGAAGAGATAACTAATTCATACCACAAGAAAAGAGGCTTCATCCCAATGGGGACTATTTAGTCCTTTTTAGTTGCTTGAAAAGTAATTAAAACTTTTAAGGGACACCTTGATTCACTGGAAGCAAGTACTTCTCCAATTACATAATCACACACTCTCACTTTTCTGATAGTAATGCAAATTGACGTAATTTTCCTGGAAAGCAACATGGCCACAAGCAGCCACAGCTATTAGAGGCAACTGGGGTATGATGACCGAATATTGGACCTAGAGCCCAAAAAAGCTGTGTTCAAATCTGAAACTTATTGGGGAAAAAAAGCCTATTGGTGAGTTGATCCAGAGCAAGCCATTTAACTTCTGCTCCCCTCAGTATCCTCAAGTGTAAAATGGGAATGGTAATGTCATCTACTTTCCAGAGTTGTGATGAGCATCAAAAAAGATAATATTTATAAAGTAATAGTTAGCATTGTACACACTATATAATTGCTTATTTATTCCTTTCTCTATAAAACTGATCATACCATTTATTGAATAAACCACCATTATGAATACTTCTCAAAGAAATAAATCCCACTGTTCTGTACTTAGATGTTTGTAACTACACTGTATGTATGTATGAGTATATATATGTATGTGTGTATATATATATACATATACACAAACATATTTTTAATAAAGAAAAAGTGGAAAACTCCTAAATATTTAGAAATTGAGGAAGTTTAAAAGGTCTAGTGATGGATCTCTTATAAATTGATGCAATCCAACCCCAACAAGGTTCTTTGTGGCTCGATGATTTTCTATTGACTCCCTCTCACATGCCTCATAAGGAAGGCTAGTTTTACCTTCTCTTCCCATCTGAAGTTTACAACTCTACGCTCATTCCTTCTTTGTCAGCCAATGACTTTGTTTCTAACTTTATGAAGAAGGTTAAGGTCCTCTGGCTTAAGTCTTCTCTGTACTTTAAAGTCTCTCTTTCAACTCACCCTAATATTTCTTCTGTTTCTCAATATTTCTACAGTTTCAGAGGGTAAGACATCCATTACTTTTCTTTGCCCATTTGCACCTTTTATGATCTTCATTCTCAGTTCTTCTAGCACCTTGGAATTATTCTCCCCTCCTTTTAAAAAAGATTATTTTTATGTTTTGTTATATTTTTCATAATTATGGGTAAAAATAACTAACACTCACTTAAAAAAAAAGTTTTGAGTTCTAAATTCTTTCCTTTCTTCCCACACCTCACTTCTCTTTGAGAGAGCAATTTTATATTTACTATATGTTAAGTCATGAAAAGCCATTTCCTTATTAGTCATATTGTAAAAAAAAAAAAAAAAAATTCAAACTAAATAAGTTAATAAAAAATAAAATGACAAAATATGCTTCACTCTCTTATTCAGTTCATCAGTCCTCTCTCTGGAGGTGGATAACATCTTTCTTCTTGGATCATTATCTTAATCAGAGAACATAAGTCTTTCATAATTGATCACTCTTACAATATTTCTGTTACTATGTGCAATGTTCTCTTAGTTCTTCTCAGTTCACTTTGCATCAATTCATGTAAATATTCTGTGGTTTTTCTGAAACTATCCTGATAGACATTTCTAAGCACAATAGTATCCCATCACAATCATATCCCACAAGTTATTTAGTCATCCCCCAAATAATGTGTATCTCATTGATTTCCAGTTCTTTGTCACCACAAAAAAGAAATTATATAAATATTTTTGTACGCATAGGTCCTTTCATTTTTTTTTTTTTTTTTTTTTTTTTTTTTTTTTTTTTGGTCTCTTTGGTATTTGGTATTGCTTGGGTAAAGTGTATGCACAATTTTATAGACTTGAGGGCATAGTTCCAAATTATTCTCCAGATTGGTTGGAATAGCTTACAACTCTACCAGTAGTGTATTACTGTCCCAAATTTTCCACATCCCTTCTAACATTTATTATTTTCCTTTTCTGCCATATTAGCCAGTCTGATAAGTGTGAAGAGGTATCTCAAAGTTATTTTAATTTGCATTTCTCTAATCAGTAATAATTCAGAGCACTTTTTTCATATGACTATTGATAGCTTTTTCTCCCTCACTGAAAATGATCTGTTATAACCGTTGATCATTTACTACCTGGGGAATAGCTCTTATTTTTATAAAATTTGGCTTAGTTCCCATTTAAGAAATGAATATATATTTAAGAAATGAAGACTTTATCAGAGAAATTTTCTGCAAAGATGTTTCCCCAGTTTCCTATTTTCCTTCTAATTTTGGCTACGTTAGTTTTGTTGGTATAAAAAGCTTTTTTATTTCATATAATCAAAATTATTCATCTTCTGTGCTATAATCCTCTCTATTTCTTATTTGTTCATAAATTCTTCCATTATCCATAGATCTAACAGGTACATTTTCCCATGTTCCCCTAATTTACTTATATTATCCTTTATATGTAAGTCTTTTATCCATTTTGACTTTAATTTGGTATATGATGAAAAATGTTGGACTATGTTCAATTCTGTCAAGATGTTTTCAAGTGTTCCCAAAATTTTTTGTAAAATGTTGAATTCTTACCCCAAATGCTTATATCTTTAGATTGATCAAACATTAAATTACTATGGTCTTTTATTATTATGTATTGTGTATTTAATCTATTCTATTGAGCCACTACTCTATTTCTTAGCTACTTTCAGATTGTTTTGATGATTATTGCTTTGTAATATAGTTTGAAATTTAGAACCTTCCTTAATATTTTCCCCCCATGGACTCCCTTTAGATTCTTGACTTTTTGTTCTTCCAGATAAATTTTGCTATTATTTTCTCTAGCTCTATAAAGTAATTCTTTAGTAGTTGGATTGGTATGGCACTGAACAAATAAATTAACTTAGGCAGAATTGTTATTGTTATTCTCCTCACTCATTCTACTCATGGCAATATTTCTCAAATTGGTTAGATTAGTGTTTGTCTGTTTGAAAAAATATTTTCCAATTTTGTTCCTATAATCCCTCAATTTGTTTTGGCAGATAGTCTCCCAAGTATGTCTGCAGTTTTTAAAAAGGTTTTTCTTCTATTAATTTTTTTAGGTTACACATGTACATTCTTTTTATATATTTCATATGAGTTATATTGGGAGAGAAAAATCAGAAGGGAAAAATACCATGAGAAAAAAAAAGATGAAAATAGAATGCTTTGATCTGCATTCAGTCTCCATAATTGTCTCTCTGGATGTGGATGGTATTTTCCAACCAAAGTTTATTGGAATTGTCTTGACTCACTGAATTGCTGAGAAAAGCCAAGTCTGTCACAGCTGATAATTTTCCTCTTGCTATGTACATTATTTTCCTGATTCTGCTTGTTTCATTCAGCATCAGTTCATATAAATCTTGCCAGGCTTTTCTAAAATCAGCTCATCATTTCTTATAGAGCAGTATCATTCCATTGCCCTCATATACCATAACTTATTCAGCCATTCCTCAACTGATGGGCATCTGCTCAATTTCAGTTCCTTGCCATTACAAAAAAAGCTGTTACAAACATTTTTGCACATGGAGGTCCTTTTCCCTCTTTTATGATCTTCTTGGGATACAAACCCAATAAAGACACTTTTGGATCAAAGTATATGCAGAGTTTTATAGCCCTTTGGGCATAGTTCCAAATTGCTCTCCAGAACGGTTGGATTAGTTCACAGCTCAACCAACAATGCATCAGTGTCCCAGTTTGCCCCCATCCCCTCCAACATTTATTATTATCTTTTCCTGTCATCTTAGTCAATCTGATAGGAGTGAAGTGGTATCTGAGAGTTGTTTTAATTTGCAGTTCTCTGATCAATAGTGATTTAGAACACTTTTCATGACTGTAGATGGCTTTAATTTTTCCATCTAAGAATTGTCTGTTCATATCCTTTGACCATTTGTCAAATGAGGAACAATTTGTATTCTTTTGACTCAGTTCTCTTTATATTTTAGAAATGAAACCTTTCCCAGAGATACTGGCTATAAAAATTGTTTCCAGCTTTCTGTTTCCCTTCTAATTTTTGTTGGGTTGGTTTTCTTTGTGCAAAATCTTTTTAATTTAATCAAAATTATTCATTTTGTTCTCTAGTTCTTATTTGGGTCATAAATTCTTCCCTTTTCCAAAGATCTCACAGGTACACTGTTTCTCACTCTTCTAATTTGCTTGTAGTATCACTTTTTACACTTAAATCATGTACCCATTTCAATCTTATCTTGGTAGTGAGTGTGAGATGTTATTATATGGATGGTTTCTGTCATGCCATCTCTAATTTTCCTAGCAATTTTTGTCAGATAGTGAGTTCTTATTCCAGAAGCTGGAATCTTTGAGTTTACCAAATAATGGATTACTATAGTCATTGATTATTGTGTCTTGTATACCCAATGTATTCCACTGATCGACCATTCTATTTCTTAGCCCGTACCAGATGGTTTGGATGACTGCTGCTTTAGGCCACCATGCTTTGCATTTAAAAAAAAATTAATTCCCTTGATAGTCTTGATCTTTTGTTCTTCCAGCTGAATGTTATCATCTTTTTTTCCTAGTTCTATAAAGTGACTTTTTGGCAGTTTGATGGTATGGCACTGAATAGTAGATGAATTTAGGTAGAATTGTCATTTTTATTATATTAATTCAGCCTATCCGTGAGCAATTGATATTTTCCCAGTTGATGGGAATAATAATAAACAAATAATATATAATTTATAAATTATATTATAAAAAATAATAAAATGAACAAATTTTTTGTTCAGTGCCATACCAATCCAACTACCAAAGAATTATTTTATAGAGCTAGAGAAAATAATAGCAAAATTTATCTGGAAGAACAAATCTGACTTTATTTGTGTGAAAAGTGTTTTGTAGTTATGTTCATGTAGTTCCTGGTTTTGACTCGGCAAATAAAGTCCTACTAAAATTTATCATTCCCAGGTTCCTAATGGCCTTTTCATCCCATGGCTTTTTTGGGGGGAGGGAGTGTCTTTTTCTGCTATGAGCTTTTTGCATTATTTGACACTCCTGGTTTTTTCTTTCTCTCTAAATACTCTCTCTGGCTTCTGCAGCATTGTGGAAAAGGAAAACTTTTTATTGATACCATTTTACATTATATTAATTTCTGGATATAGATTCCTCACTGTTCCTCAATCCTACCATATACACACAATTAAGATGCATACATATACATGAATATACACACACATACTTTGAGCTCTCCCTTGTAACCAAGGAAAACCTACTAACCCAGTTACTTTATCTGGCAGTCTGTATAATATTTCATACCCTTAATCTGCCATTTTCCTACAAAGAGAGTATAAATATGTTTCATCATCTGTTCTCTGAGCTCAAGATGTATGATTACAGTTACTCAGAGTCATACTGTCTTTTACAACTCTTATAATCTATATTATTGCAGTCATTATAGATACTGGGAAAATATACTTGTGTCTTTAAATACAAGCTTCTAGCAAGTAGAAATTGTTTCATTCTTTGTACTTGTATCTCTAGGACCTAACAGTGCTGGAACCGTGTTTAATAGTGCTTAATAAATGCTTGTTTATTGGTTGACATATTATTCTAGTCCTGCTTATTTCACTCAGTCTTTGCATATTTTTCCAAATTAATTTATCATCTTCCATGGATCAATAAAATTTCATTACATTCATATGGCACAATTTAATTAGACATTTCTCAGTTCATAGTCCTCTAATTTGTTTCCAGACTGGGTCTGGAAAAAGTGTAAATATCAACATTTTGGTATAGTTGACTTTTTTTTTTTCTGTCCCTTAGTTAATATGCCCAACATTGAGATTCTGAGTCAAAGAGCAATAATAGTTTAATGAGTTTTCTTGCATAACTACAGATTGTTTCCAGGATACTTGAACTAATTCACTGATTTAGTGTGTCTGCCTTATGTTCAGTCCCTCCCAATTCAATTATTTTGTCCTTTATCATCTATTTCATGAGTGGGACGTATAGGACATTGATTTTTTTAGAACTTTGCTTCAATTTTTCTGATTGTTCCCCCTCGGTTTCCTTAACTGGCTCTGCTTCCTCTTTTAATATTGACCTGGGCATGCTCCAAGGCTCTATCTTAGAGTCCCTTTTCTTCCCCCTCTATATTCTATACTTTTCTCCCTTGGTGATCTTATCTTCTCTAGTGAATTCAGATTATTTTTATACAGATAATTCCCCAAACTATGTAATAATTATAAATAACATTTATATGTTTGCAAAACACTTTACATATATTTCATTTTTTCCTCCTAGCTAAGTAAAACAGGTCATATTATCTCCATTTTACAGATAAGGAAAACTTGTTTCTTTTTAATTTTTTTTAAATTTTAAAGCTTTTTATTTTCAAAACATATGCACAGAGAACCTTATGTTTCAAATTTTCCTCTCCTTCCCCCCACCTCCTTCCTTAAATGGCAGCAATCTAAAACATGCTATGCATGTTAAAATAAATGTTAAATCCAATATATGTAAATATTAATACAATTATCTTGCTGCACAAGAAAAATCAGATCAAAAAGGAAAGAAAATGAGAAAGAAAACAAAATGCAAGCGAACAACAACAAAAGAAATGAAAAATATTGTGAACATTCATTTCCTACACTCCTCTCTCTGGGTGTAGATGGCTCTCTTCATCATGAGATCATTGAAACTGTCCTCAATCATCTCATTGTTGGAAAGAGCCACGTCCATCAGAATTGATTGTCATATAATCTTTTTGTTGCCATGTATAATGATCTCCTGGTTCTGCTCATTTCATTCAGCATCAGTTCATGTAATTCTATCCAAGCTTCTCTGTATTCATCCTGCTGATTATTTCTTACAGAATAATAATATTCCATAACACTGGAATCCTTTCTCCTTCTCACCTCTTCCTCAAATGATGGCTAGCTACTTTATTTGCCATCACAAAAAAGTATGGACTTTTTGCTGCGTATATTTCAGCATAATTTGAGACCTTTCCTCCACTGTCTGACCTCCTTGGGGTATATGCTTAATGGTAGTCCTCTGAGTCAATGAGCATGGACATTTGCATCACTTTATATGATGCTAAATTGCCTCTCAAAATGTTTGCACTGATTTACAATCTACTAGTGTATCCATCTTCCCACAAGTCCTCCAATATAGACTATTCCATCTTGTGTCATGTTTAATAATTTGCTAGCTACAAAAAGTTCCAGCATTCAGTTTTTATATCCATGCCTTCCATGTACTCTTGAGTAGTCTCAGATATGCAGCACTTATAACTACACTCTGAAGAAATGGCTATTTCTGCTGACTACCCTCACATACCCATCAGCAGCTGAATGATGCGAATTTCAGAATTTGGGATATTTGGTATGTGATTCCATTTCTGGGGAGCTGAACCTCAATTCTTCGTCTATTTCTAAAATGTTTTGAAGCAAGTTTGCCTCTGATCTAAATGTACCCACCAGCCTTTAGGGTCTTTGTTTAGCAAACTATCTTTCTTTTAAGAGAACCCCAGCTCCATATTACTGATTCAGCACTGCTAGTCTCCCACTATTGGGGACCGTCCATATGGAACTTTAACCTGATTCTGACCTAAGAAGCCTCAGATGGCTCATAGGTGCCTCCGAATTTTATCCCTAACTGAGTAAGTTATCAAGTCAACAAGCCTTTCTTTCTTAAGTGCTACTGTGGACCAGGCTGAGGATGAACAGTAGAAGGACAAAAAGCACCCTCCCTGCATTTCAGGTGTTCCCAGTCTAATTAGGGAGACAATATGTCAACAGCTATGTAGAAATAAGATTAATGCATTGAGAACTCAGAGGAAAAATACTAAGATTAAGGAGGCTTCCTGAAGAAGATGGGACTTTAGTGGAGACCTGAAGGAAGCTAGGGAAACCAGGAGGTAGAGAGAGATGAGGAAGGAAAGGAAAAGTGAAAGTGCTTAGAATTAGGAGAGGTAGTGTTTTGTGAAAGAAGTGACCAGGAGAACAGTGTCACTGGATTGTAGAGTACATGAAAAGGAGGAAGATGGGAGAAGACTGAGAAGGCGGGAAGGGATCTTAAGGTAAGAAGCCTTATATATCAAATAGTGTTTTATATTTGATCTTAGAGGCAAGGGGGCCATTGGAGTTTATTGATTAGAGGAATAAAATTATCAGGCATGTGCTTAGGAACATTAATTTGATATGTGAGTGAAGGGATAGGTTGAAAGAGGACAGATTTGAATTATAATAGCTTATAGGTTATTACAATAGTCTAGGTATGATATAATAATGATCTACATTAGGGTAGTGCAGGTGTTAAAGCAGAGAAGAGAACGTAAAAAAAAAAAAAAAAAAAAAAAAGATTTTGAAAAGGCAGAAATGCTGGGATTTGTTAACTTGGAAAAAAGTTGGAATTGAGGAGATAGCTAGATTTCCAGCCTGGGTGACTGGGAGGATAGTGGTACTTTCAATAGTGATAGGAATAAGGAAATGGGGAAGATTTGGGGGGGGGGGGGAAATATGATTCAGTTTTTAATGTGATGAGTTTAAGATGACTATGGGTCAGTCTGAAATATTTAATAGGCAGTTGGAGATGGGAGACTAAAGGTCTGATTTTAGGATTGGACAAGTAGATCTGAGAATACTTTTCATAGAAATGACAATTCAATTATTAAGTGCTCATGAAATCATCAAGGAAAGTAACATAGGAGAAGGAAAGAAGGCACCGGGCAGAATCTTGGTGGCTATCCAGAGTTAGTGGGAGAGGAGCAAAGAAGGTGGAAAAGGAACATTAAACGCGGAGGAGGCCATTCAGAAGAGCCATTTGTCATGAAAACCTAGAGATAAAAGGATGTCTAGAGAAGAGAGTGATCTACAGGGTCAAAGCTGCAGAGAGGGTAAGAAAGATGAGCACTGAGAAAAGCCCTTTGGATTTGGCAATTAAAAGAAGATTGGTATCTTTGAAGAGAGCAGTTTCAGTTGAATGATTTGGTCAGAAGCCAGATTGCATTGTTAAGAGATGAAAGATAGGAAATGAGGTTTAGGCACTGATAATTGGCAGATTTCTCAAGGAATTCGGCATAAAAGGGAGTAGAGATACAGAGGGATGTGGGGATACATGGATCAAGTGAAGGGTGTTTTTTGTGAGACCTGTTAGTGGGCAGCCAGTAGACAGGAGAGATTGGAGATGTGAGAAAGTGGGGTGATGGAGAGTGAAATCTGCTGGAGAAGAAGGGATGCAACGGGATCACTTGTGCATGGAGAAGGGCTGGTCTCAGCAAAGAGAAGGGTCTTCATTTGAAATAGTCATTTTTCATTTCTATAGCACAAGTACTCAAGATAGAGACTTGTATTCAGTAGGGTTTTTTTTTTTAAATATACATTTTTTTATTATACCTTTTTATTTACAAGATATATGTATGGGTAATTTTTCAGCATTGACAATTGCAAAACCTTTTGTTCCAATTTTTCCCCTCCTTCCTCCCCTCCCCCAGACGGCAGGTTGACCAATACATATTAAATATGTTAAAGTATAAGTTGAATACAATATATGTATACATGTCCAAACAGTTATTTTGCTAATGTACATTTTTTTATGAATCTGTTGGGAGAGAAAAATTAGAACAAAATACAGAGAAAAAAATAACAGAGAAAAGAAGTAAACATAGCCTGTTTTGATTTACATTCAGCCTCTGTAGTCCCTTTTTCTGGTTGTAGATGGCATTTTCTATCACAAGTCTATTGGGATTGCTTTGGATTACTGAATCACTGAGAAGAACCAAGCCTTTCAAAGTTGATCATACAAATTTCATGACAAACATGGTAGAATATAAATGGACTTAAAGTCAAGAGAGACCTTAGCTCAGATCCCACCGCAGGACCTTTCAAATTATCTGAATACGAGGCACATAGTAGGTGTTTAATGAAAGTTTATTGACTCATTCAGTCAATTAAATATTTCAATTCAAGAAGAACTAAATTCAAATCTTATTTTCTTACTTAGCAGATTTGTTGGAAGATCACTTTACCTTTCTGGTTCCTCATTTGTAAAAATTGATACAATAATACCTACACAGGGTTATTATATATGTAATGTTGCTTTGTAAATTAAAAAGTCATATACAAAAATAATACCTGCTTTATCATCATATAATACCCTAAATTTTTCAAAGCAATTTACTTACATTATCTCATTGGGTCTTCAGGATAACCATGTGAAATAAATACTATTAAATGCCTCCATTTTAAAGATGAGGAAACCAAGGCTTATAGAGGTTAAGTGATCTGCCCTCATTCATACAGATAAATAAATAATGTTGGGCAATATTTGAATTAAAATCTTATTGACTCAAATCAGTCAAAAAGCCTTTATTAAATCATCTATTGCCTGCCCAAGGCACTATACTAGACAATGAAGATTCAAAGTACTCTATCTACAATGTCACCTGCTTATAAATATCACTTAGCATCATCATTATCATCATCATTGAATCTTTATAAGAACCATGAGAGAGATAGGACAGGTATTGCTATCATCGTTTTATATATGGGGAAACTGAGGCATAAAAATAGAAACAGTAAATCTTGTCTCCCAGGTCTCCTGATTTGAAAAAAAAAAACAACAAAAAAACAACACTACAGTAAATTTTCTGTTTATAACAAAAATAAATAATGTATAGAAATGTGTAAAAGGCTCAACAAAATAATTCTTCTATTTTTAATTGGGTAATATGGAGAGGGAGATAGTGATGTAATGTTAAAAATAAGAAGACTAAAGTGCACAAAAATATAAAAGTTCAGAAGGAAGCAAAGACCATCAGTTTTAAAAGCAAGATTCAGTTTCATGCATAATCATCTTTTGTATTTTATTTTGTATTTTAAAAACTATTTTTTGGTTAAATTAAAAATAAATTGAAAAATAAACAAAAGAGTGCACGCCCATTCAATATAAAAGCCAAACTTCCTGATTCTATAGTGGAGATTAAAAGGAAAAAAGAAAAAAAAAAAGCTAAATGACTGTTGGAAAAGGTATTACAGAGATTCATTTTCAAGTATAGTTTGGAGTAAAGATCTCTCTTTTAGCCCTTCTAGACCAGAAACTTTGTGATTTTGTTCAATGATTTGCAACATCAGCCAGCATAGACCTACATCTCACACCCCATACCAAAATAGGTCAAAATGGGTACATGATTTGGGCATAAAGGATGATGCCATAAAACAAATTAGGAGAGCAAGGGATAGTTTAGTTATCCCAGATCTTTGGAGAAGGAGGGAATTTTGTTCAAAAGGTGTTCAAAAGATGTATCTATGTTTCTTTTTTAAAATTTTTTTTGATTTTTATTTTTTATTAAAGCTTTTTATTTTTCAAAACATATGTGTGGACAATTCTTCAACATTAGCCCCTCTTTCCTCCATGCCCTCCCTTAGATGGCAAGAAGTCCAATATATATTAAATATGGTAGAAATATATGTTAAATCCCATATATGATTATATATTTAATGTATTTATGTTTCAAGGAGAAGCCTGGGATCATGAAAAGAATTTTACATTTGTCCAAAAGCAATTTAGTTTGCTCCTTTTTTAAATTCTGATCCTAGCTCGCTGACCTTTTGCATTGGATTTGTGTAAAACTTTTTTAATTTATTGTAATCAAATCAAATTAATGTAATCAATGCAAAATGTTCATTTTTCATTTCACAGTGTTCCCTAGTTCTTCTTTGGCCATAGATTCCCTCCTTCTCCAAAGATCTGATAGATAACTAAAGTATCCCTTGCTCTCCTAATTTGTTTTATGGCATCATCCTTTATGCCCAAATCATGTACCCCTTTTGACCTATTTTGGTATAGGGTGTGAGATTTTTTATTAAAGCTTTTTATTTTTCAAAACATATGTGTGGACAATTCTTCAACATTAGCCCCTCTTTCCTCCATGCCCTCCCTTAGATGGCAAGAAGTCCAATATATATTAAACATGGTAGAAATATGTTAAATCCAATATATGATTACATATTTAATGTATTTACGTTTCAAGGAGAAGCCTAGGTTTCTGACATATTATTTTCCAGTTTTTCCAACAATTTTTGTGAGATAGTGAGTTCATCCCAGAAGCTGGAGTTTGGAGTTAGTATTTATTAAATATTGGATTACTATAGGCATTGATTATTGTGTTGTGTGTATCTAAGTATTCCATTATCCACCACTATATTTCTTAGCCAATATCAAATGGTTTCAATGACCATAATATAGTGTTAGATCTGGTACTGCTAGGACACTGTCCTCTGTATTCTTTTTTTCATTAATTCCCTTGATATTCTTGATTTACTGCCAATTTACAGTGTCTTTCCAAGACATCAACACATTATTATTAAATATGTTGCATATGTAGGCAGCATGACCTAGTGGATGGAGAACTGACTTCAGAGATGAGAAGAACTGGGGTCATGTCCCACCTCTGGCTGAGAAACCCTGGGTATCATTTTGCCCATGGAAGTGCCAGACAGTTCTTACTATTTAAAAGAACGATCAGAGGGCTTTCTTTGTTGAAGGGGAGAAGGCCCAGTTGTCTGGGTTTATTTGTGTAAGGAACTTAAGGTATAAAGACTTCACCAAAGCACATGGACAAAGCATCTATAAATTATGGTCTTAAAGAGTTTATTGTCCGGAGGCATTGAGCTGTTAAGTGACCTGGCCAAATTCTCACCTGTAATATGAATCAGAGAAAAAGATTCTAACTCAGGCTTTCTTCCTCCAAGGGTAACCATTTATCTCCCATGATAATAACGATAAACATAATAATAAATAACATTTATGGAGTGAATTTTTACAAAATGCTATACACATATTATTTCATTAGATCTTCACATAAATCCTGTGAAATCAGTGCTAAAAGTCCCATTTTGCAGACTAAAAAACTGAGATCGAGAGAGATTAGGGTCCAAGGTCATGTGGCTAGAAATGTCTGGAGCAGAATTTGAACCTAATACTGTTGGACTCCAAGTCCAGCCTTCTACTATTCCATATTGCTCTTCTGTCAGGGCTTATCATGTATAAATCAGTTTTAAAAGCATAAGATTAAGAACTTGAAGGGACTTTAGAGATCATCTAATCTAACTCTCTTCATTTGATAAAAAAAAAAAAAATGATGCCTAGAGATATTGTTTCTTATCCAGCGTCACACAGGAAGAAGCTCTGAGACCTTGGATTTGAATCCCAGATTCTTTGACTCAAAACCCTTGAACTTTTTCCACTTTGACATGTTTCATATTAGTAAATTATAACAGTTGAATTAGGAACTGTGACTTTTAAATCTGAATTTATACAGCCTGTCAATTTTTTTTTATAACTTTTTAGTTGCACGATATATGCATGGGTAATTTTTTTCAGCATTGACAATTGCAAAACCATTTGTTCCAATTTTTCCCCTCCTTCCCCCCTAGATGTCAGGTTGACCAATACATGTTAAATATGTTAAAGTATAAATTAAATACAATATATGTCTACATGACCAAACAGTTGTTTTGCTGTACAAAAAAAATCGGACTTTGAAATAGTGTATAATTAGCTTGTGAAGGAAATCAAAACTGCAGGTGGACAAAAATAGAGGGATTGGGAATTCTATGTAGTGGTTCACACTCATTTCCCAGAGTTCTCTCGCTGGGTGTAGCTGGTTCAGTTCATTATTGCTCTATTGGAACTGATTTGGTTCATCTCATTGCTGGAGAGGGCCACGTCCATCAGAATTGATCATCATACAGTATCATTGTTGAATCTCCTGGTCCTGCTCATTTCACTATCAGTTCATGTAAATCTCTCCAGGCCTTTCTGAAATCATCCTGTTGGTCATTTCTTACAGAACAATATTATTCCATAACATTCATATACCACAACTTACCCAACCATTCTCCAATTGATGGGCATACATTCAGTTTCCAGTTTCTGGCCACCACAAAAATTTTTGCACATACAGGTCCCTTTCCCTTTAACATTTCTTTGGGATATAAGCCCAGTAGTAATGCTGCTGGATTAAAGGGTATACACAGTTTGATAACTTTTTGAGCATAGCTCCAAATCGCTCTCTAGAATCAGCCTCTCAATTCTTACAAATATTCAGTGATGGATGGTGATGAAATTAGAATAATTGTTTTACTTGGATAATTATCTTACTATAACAATTAATATTTTTATTGATATTTTTGTTCATCTAGTAGTTTTCTTCGAATATATGCTTTTCCCCCACTCAGAAAGCCATTCCTTATAACAAAGAATAAAAAAAGTAAAAAATTTGTCACCTAATCTCAATAGGTCCCTCACTACAGCAAGGTAATCTTTTATCTATTCCCTAATTAATTCCCCACAGAATTGCCCACAACAGTCCAAAACTCTATTCTCTCTACTTACCATCTCAAAAGGGACTTCAACGATTACTTTCCTGAAAAAAATCAAAATCATTCACTGAGAGCTATGACTTTTTTCCTTCCTCATATCTCTCTATTTATATCACAATCCCCTGAAGTGGCCCTCCTTGACAAAGACAATCCCTTCACATAGTCTTAATCCCATCCCTTCCTATTTCCTCCAGTAGATTCTACCCCTTCTTGTGATCCCTTTTATTTTTCCAAACTTTCATTTCTCCCTTTCTATTGATTCCTTTGTGGCTTAGAAATATATTCTGGTCTCCCCCATTCTTAACTACCATCTCCTCAAACTATTGTACTATATCTGTCTTTCCTTTCACAGCCAACTCCTTGAAAAAACAATTTTTTTTTTCTTTCCTCTCATTCATCTCTAAACACTTTGCAATCTGGCTTCAAACCCCATTTTTAAATTGATATTGCTCCCTCCAAAGTGATCAGTGATGTTGAAACTGCCAGATCTGACAACCTCTTCTTTGACCTCAATATTCTGAACCTAAATGACTCCTCCTCCTGGATACTTTCCAGGGATATAGAGCTTTTACAACAGTATCCTGGTTCTCTTTCTACCTATTTGGCTGTTCCTTCTTACACTCTTTACTAGATCAGCATTCATATTGGTCCTCCTTTCTCCCCTCAATATGAGTATAACTTAATGATCCATTCTGGACTCTCTTCTCTCTAAATACAAGTTATTCTTAATTTAACTTAATGAAACTTAAAAATAGTTTTTTTATAACTGTTTTTCAATAATTGATTTTTCTTGTAATATTATGTATTTTATTTCATGTAGTAAAAATATAATTCTATAGATCAGTTTTAATAACAGCAGCACTGGACAACCTAATTTCCTTGAAAACTGTAAGAACTATGTTCAATACAATGACCATTCATAATTTCAGGATATTCATGATAAGCATGCAGAAAGGTGACGGATTTAGGGCATAAAATGAGATGAATACATATATGAATACATTTCACATATACTTGCACATATATACATATAAATATGTGTATACATATGTATGTATATGTATACATAGAGACAGAAACAGAGATAGAGATATTCAGTAAATTTGTTTTATTTGACAATGAATATTTGTTGCAATAATTTTTTTTTCTTTCTTTTTCCTAATGGGATAAGGTAGGATGGAGGAAAAATAGACTTGTTAATTCAAAAATAATAGAGAGGTGATGATGTCAAAGATGTAAAAAATTGCTTTTATTCAAATGAGTTATTGTATTATTAATTTTATTTTACTTTGTTACAAAAGACCTCTCATGAACTGGGAGTGATTTCTTAATGTTTGTAATGTAAAAAAATAAAAAAATAAAAACTTAAAAATAAAAAAAAATTATAATAATATATACATAGGTTTTATCAGATTTCCAAGGTTGTCTATGACAGAAAAAATATTAATAACCTTGATTCTGTACCCTAATAAAATAGCTGGCATTTATATAAATACTTACCATGTGCCAGGCACTGTACTAAGTGTATTACAAAATAATCTCCTTTGATTCTTATACTGACCATGAAAAGTAGATGTTTTTATTGTCCCATTTTACACATAAAGAAACTAAGAATGAGAGATGTTATTTGACTTGTCTAGGATCACACAACTAATAAGTCTCAAGGGCTGAATTTGAACCCAGGTCTTTTTGACTATAGGCCCTATATTCTATCTACTATCTCAGTCAACTTTATTGATCTCATCAGTTCCCATAGTTTAATTACCTTTTTTATTCAGATGACTTTCAGAGATATTCTGTACTATTCTCTCTCTCAAGCTCCAGTCCTATAGTACCAAATGCCTATTGAACATTTTGAACTGAATGTTCTATAAGAATCTAAAATTCAATTAAGTTCAGAACAGATCTCACTTTCTTTTTCCCAAAGCCAGTACTTTTTCCAAACTTATTTATGTCTGATGAGGGTACCACTAACGATAATAATTGAGGTTAAGAAACTGGAAGTAATCCTTTATTCCTAATTCTTTACCACTCACATTGCCAAGGCTTGTCAATTTGTCTCTCTATTCACACCACATCACTCCGGCTCAAGATCTAATCATCTTTCACCTGGCCTCTACAACCTCAAATCTGTGTCTTGGTGGTCCATCCTCCTCCATACTACCGTTCAGTTGATATTCATCAAGCACAAACCTGACCTTATCACTTTACTGCTTAAACTCTATTGCCTCCCTGTTTGCTCTCCTTTTTCAATTTTAATACTATCAATTTGACTTTCTTCCTTCTTTTCTTAAATTATAATAGCTAATGTCCTATCTTTTTAAAAATCTGTTTATTATTTTTTATTTTTCCTTAAAATAGCAGCTCTTAATTTTATTTATTTATTTATTTTTTTTAACTTTCAATTTTGTTAACATCTCCTTTGATTTTCAGGATTTCTTCTTGGGTGTTTTTAGGTGTTTCTATGTGGTTGGCTTTCTGGTTTTTTTTTTGTTTTTGTTTTAGTTTTTTTTTTTTTTTTTTTTTTAGTTTTTTCCTCTTCCAAATGATAAACTATTTTATGTATATATATATATATATATATATAATATATGTATGTACATTGTAAATTCTTTGAGAAGAGGCATGCTTCATTTTTGGCTTTATACCACCAGCACCTAGCACAGTGCCCAGCACATAGTAGGTACTAAATACATACTAGTTCATTTGTTGATCATGAGGGGATATAAGAAATATAAGGACTAATACATAGAAGATTCATAGAATATTTTAACCTTCTGTCATTCTAGCCTCATGGGATAAAAAATATCTCTGAATGATTATTGTTTGGAAGACATAATTGTTTTCCAAGATGTAAACTTCAAAATGTTAGGGATCCTTAGTGTTCCTTATTAATCCTATATAATTGATCATTCATGAATTCAACTGAAAACATTTTTATTCCATATAAATATACAAACACACACATATATATGTAAATATATGTATATGCACATACATATGATTAATAATCTATTTAACCCTTTCAGAATATATATATATGTATGTGTATGCATAGACACACAGTTAAAAACCTATTTAACACCTTCACAACTTAGATTTTTTCATCTGCAAAAGGGAGGGAGGTTAATTTCTTTAAAAAGGTTCAACTCAAATTTTATGGTCAGCTCATCTTTTTTTAGAGGTCTTTTAATTTTCCAGGTTGTACTGTTTATATGTGTGTGTATGTGTGTATATATGATTTTTTAGTCATATTCACTTCACTGTGCAGTATTTCACTAAAAGCTTCCTGCATATACTATGGTTGAAACTAAAGAACACCTAGTAGCTCAAATAAACTCATTTAGACTGTAAATTCCTTATGGAAAGAAACCATACTAAGCACACAGCATATGCTCAGTTAACTCTTTGTTGTTTAAAGTCTATAATGCTTCCTTAAGTAACATCTTGCATAAATGTGCTACTTACTGAATACTTGCGCTATTCTTAAAATGCTACCTTTCCAACTTCATAAGGAGTGTCCCAATTCTAGTATTTTGGGCTTTGTTGCTGTTTCTAGCCAAGGCCCCTAAATTTTGGGAGCAGGGGCTACACTTGGACTCCCTTCAACTGTGAATAAATTTAACTGAGTTTAGCAATTAATTAGCTGGAAGAGCTAAAATATTAATTTCTGAGTTTTTTTTCTTCTCCACCTCACAAAATACCCTAGTCCCAAGCAAAAACATTATCTTTGGCTGACTCTCAGAGTGCCATGTCTTATCTCACAAGTAAGAATTGTGGGTAACAAGAAGGAAAGACTTAAGAACAGAAGATAAAGGGAAGGAGAGATGAAAAGAATTTGGAACTTAAAACTTTAAAAAACCCTCAAGTTATTTTTATATATAATTGAGGGGAAATATTTTTTAAAAATAAAGATAGATGTTAATAAACTCTGTTCATTTTAAAAGTTAAAATTAATGAATCAAAAAACAATTGAAACTGAATGTTGCAAAAGAAAGCTTGCTCTGAAGGTGAGATATGAGAAGATACCTCCCCTTGTTCCTTTACAAAGGTCGGGGTCCATATTACATGTGACACTTGTTTTCTTCTCTGGTTTGATAGGTTTCACTAAATTTTTTCCCCTTCTTTCTCTTTTTACACAAATTCTTTTTTATAATGAGTAGGTGGGAGAGGAGAGGAAGAGATACAGGGAAAAATCTAGAAGAAGTAAAGACAAAAGATATAAATACAAATCTCTTAAAATTAAATGAATCACCTGCAAATCATATGCAAAGCAAAATGCAAATTGCTTTTTTATTTTTTTGAGTCAATAGCTCATGTACTTTTGACTGCTTGGCAACACTATTATTCGATGGTTTTAAGTATAAAATTAATCTATCTTTGTCACTTGAAGCCTGGCTGACAGATTCTTTTTTCCTAATTTTGTTTAGAGAACAAAGTGATAAGCAGATTTAGGAATCATAACAAAACCAAAATATATAGCAGATGTAGGTCAGTCAGTCAGGTGCTTCTTTTTCCCTTGTTCTTAGCTGTCCAGTCCTTTCATGATGACTTAAATTCCAAAGGTCTGAAGAGAAAAACCAAATAATAAAGAGCTAATCCAATTCACCAAGTCACATATATGTATATATATTTATATAATATGTAAAATATATAAAGATAAGAGTTGATCCCTGGAGAACCATACTCTCAAACTTATTATAATCCAACCGAGAAGAGGTTGATTTTATATATATATATAGACAACTATAATACATGGAGAACATAGTATATAGAGGAACTTGAGAAAAAAAATCATTTTTAATCGAGTTCAGTGAGGATGGGAGGAAGATGTTAGGAATAGCTTCATAGAGTTAGTGGGATCCTTCAAGAATAAAAGGTAGCTAAGCAACACTTAACTACCAAATACTAAGTAATTATTAATTAATTATTTAGATGAATTAAATTTAATTAATTAAAAAATTAATTATTACTAGTTAAGTAATACTCAACTATTAAAGGTAGTTGAGACAGACTGATCCGTTAGGAGGCTATTGACATAATTTAGATAAGTGATTAAGGCTTCAAGCAGTAGAAGTAGAAACAGGAGGATATATTTTTGAAAGATGTGGAAGTAGGACCAATAGAACTTGTTGTTTATTTGGATGTATAAGGTAAATGGAGAGAAAAAAGTCAAAACTGATTTTGAGGTTGTAATCCTGAGCTTCAGAAGTGGTACCTTCCAAAGAAATAGGGAATTTAGGGGAAGGGGAAGGTTTTGAAAGGATGAAGAGTTCACTTTTGGACATAACGGTGAGATGGAGATACATCTGGGTGGAGGTGTCCTGCAGGTAATTCCACATTCTTCAGTAGGCCCAAGTTGAGTGGTTACAGCATTTGGTTATCAGAAAGGTTGCCAGATCTTAGTGATGGAGATAATTGGAGGCAAAACTAACCTACAAAAATACCACTGTTGCTAAAATGTTTTAGATTAATAAAGGAATTATTGGAGTAAGAAACTAGAGATATGCAATAGTTTGCACTTAGTAGGAACTCAAATATTTCTTGATCAAACTTAATAAATGCTTGCTGACTGAATGAATGTTGTTCCAGGCTTCTGATTTAGCCACTGAAGTTGTATTTTTGGCTTGGCAATGTTTGGCTGAATGAGAGCCATAATCTCTCTGAGCCTAGCATTTTCTCATTTCTAAGAAGTGAATAGTATTATTACCCTCTCTTCTGCCTGCTTCACAGAGATATGATGAGGATGGATTACCTTTTTTAAAAAAAATCTATATCATGCTTTGAGCTCCT
The DNA here is from genome assembly GCF_048593235.1 of Sminthopsis crassicaudata. Lineage (NCBI taxonomy): Eukaryota > Metazoa > Chordata > Mammalia > Dasyuromorphia > Dasyuridae > Sminthopsis > Sminthopsis crassicaudata. Next base: position 161,021,323 of record NC_133618.1, read on the forward strand.
CAGAAATAGATGTTTTATAAATGAGGTGTTATTATGTTTAATGAAACAGATAGTACCATCACGTAATGGATAATACCATCCTGATGGATATTAGATACTCAGAATAGTCATAACACATATCATCAATCATAAATTCAATACACTTGGATCAGTATTTAAGCCATATTTTGTAATGACCAATCTTGGTCCAAGAAAACAGAGGATGAAATGCACTTTCCTCCTTCCTCCTTTTGACAGAAGTGGGGGATTATAGGTCTGGAATATTGTATACACTATAAGACATGGTCCCAGTGTTAGTTTTATTGAACTTTTTTGTATGATTAGGCTATTTGGAAGTGAATGATTTAAAAACAAAAGGTGATAAACTTTATCTTTCAAAAAGACTTCTACATTTATGCCATGTCGATTAAAAAAAAAAAAGGTATTGTGGAACTTTTTATCAATTATCATTTTATCAAGCTCTTTTTGTTAACCCAGCTCCCAAATCCAAAGACCAATCAATATGAAGGAGATAAAGGACCTCAAGTGGTAAGATAAAGGTCTTAGTGAAAGTCCCAGAAGGCTTAAAGAAAAAGTTCAGCTACAAACCCATGATTGTTTTTCAGTCCAATGGTCCCTGAATCCAGGGTCTTCCTTTGAATTGGGGGGAGGAGAAGAGGAGGAAGAAACAGGACATCTAGACTCTAAAATTATCAAACAATCAGAGGGCGTTCTCAATCTCACCCCTGCAGAATAGCTAATCAATAGCTAATCCCAGCACCAGTTTCCCACACAATCATATCTACCTTTATCTCACCACCCTTACAATTCCCTCCCAGTTTTCAGCAAATCCCCAACCCCCTACCCCACCCCCACTACTGAGCCTAAATAACCTGAAAAAAACCTCTATCCCCAGCAGCCGAGGAGGTACCATTAGGAAAATTCCACCTCCACACTTAGGAGGGCAGTGACTAGAGGATAAAAGATCTGACTTGCCTTTTTCAGTTTTGGGTGGGATAGATTCAATCACACAGGGTCCAGAGGTAGAAATGGATTAAGACCTATGTCATAGCTATTTCATTACCTTTCCTCACCCCACCATTCTCCTAATCTCTGCCAGAGGTACCGCCATCTTTCTAATATACCAGGTTTTTACATTAGTGTCATCCTTGACTCTTCCCCTTCTCTCATCCTACTCATTGAATTAAGATGTCAAATCTTATAAATTCTCTTTCCACATTTTTCATATCTCACTGCTCTGCATTCACACAACTAGGCTTTAGTCACCTTTCCAATGGACCACAATAAAAGCCTTTTTAAAAATTGTTTTTTTTATTTTATTTTAAAGCTTTTTAATTTTCAAAATATATGCATAATTTTCAACACTTACCCTTGCAAAATCTTGTGTTCCAAGTTTTTTTCTCCCTCCCTTCCCCCACTCCTTCTCCTAGTAATCCAATATAAGTTAAACAGTGCAAATCTTCTATATTTATTTCTGCAATTATGATGCACAAGAAAAATCAGATCAAAAAGAAAAAAAATGAGAAAGAAAACAAAATGTTATCAAATAATAAAAAACGGTGAAAATACTATGTTGTGATCCAAATTCCATCCCCACATTCCTCTCTGTGGGTGAAGATGGCTTTCTCTAGCATAAGTCCATTGGAACTGCCTGAATCATCTCATTGTTGAGAAGAGCCACGTCCATCAGAATTAATCATCTTATAATCTTGTTATTGCTGTATATAATGTTCTGTAAGAAATAATCAGCAGGATGATTTCAGAGTCCTGGAGAGACCTACATGAACTGATGCTTAGTGAAGGGAGTAGAACCAGGAGATCATTACATCAACAACAAGATTATGTGAAGATCAATTCTGATGGACATGGCCCTCTTCAACAATGAGATGAACCAAATCAGTTCCAATAACTTATCCAGCCATTCTCCAACTGATGAATGCTTCTCAGTTCCCAGTTCCTTGCCCTATTAAAAAGGGCTGCATTTTTGCACGTGGGTCTTTTTTTTTTTTTTTTTCCAGTAAAGTCCTTTTTTAACTGAGGCTATTGTCTTTTTCTACTCCAACCGACCATCCTCCACTAAGCTGCCAATTATGCTCCTCAGTCCAAGTCGGAACATCTCTCTTTGCTCAGAAACTCCAGTGGCTCCCTGCTGACTTCTGGGATCAAATATATTTTCTTTTTTTTTTTTTTTCATATTCTATTCATTTTTATTTTATGACATACATTTATAATTAGTAATACATATATGTAATTTATAAATAGTAGCTTAAAATGTTCATTTAGACTTTTGACACAGTTTATATACTACATTAAGGTGTGTGCTCAAAGAAGGTGCACAATCCAAAAACTCTGGTTTAGTCTATGAATTTTCTAGAAGCATGCTCTGTTAATTCTTATGTCAATTCACAGATTTTTCTTCTTTATGTTGTAGGAGAATGATTTCTTGATGCCTCTGGTTTCATTTACTGAAGTGGTAAATGCTAATCATCTGGCCAAAAAAAGAGAAGGACTCAAAAGTGGCTACAGGTTCTGTGTATGGAGCCAGTTCTTACCTCACTGTGTATGCTGACTGTTGTTTCAAGTCTATTTACACCCCCAAATTGTCAAAAAATTGTTTGATTTATTGTTTTGTGGATTAAAAAAGAATATATATATATTTGAGAATAGGTTGCTAAATAGCACATTATTGTTGTCGATTATCAGGTGCAATAAGCCACAAACATTATGAGGATCTGATATTGCAGTAAACGGTTCCCTGATTTGCTCCACTATAAAATCAAAAAGTTGGACCACAAATTTTCCAAGTTCACCCCCAGGTCTCATATTAAATGATATTTCTGAGCATTTTCACGCATGGTTTTTGAGATATTCCCTCCTCCTAGGAAGTAGGGAATGTGGGGGGAGGGACCGCCTCTGAGAGATCGGCTCTAAGGACAAACAGCTAACGGAGGTATTGTGGGATAAGCACTTACTGAGAGGTATTGTGGGAGACTAGAATGAGTGCTCTCTGATCTGTAGGTAGGCCTGCATTATTCTAGTTGTAATTCTGCTTACTTACTAAGTGAAAGATCCAGGGAAGATAAGTAAATTTTAAGCCACGGTTCTGTCCTCCGTAACAGAAAGATAAAAACACCCAGGTTGTAAATGCTTTGCAAGTTGTAAGTTCTACATAAATAGTCCTGTTGAGGAAGAAAGCCATGTTCCTCGCTGCCTCGTCTATAACACATTTTTCGGGATTTCGTGGGCCACATCTGGGATTCCAAGGAGATTTCGGTTTCTGTAGCCGAGCCCCAGGTGAAAAAAGGACATAAACGAGCGGGGTGAATCCTTGTTCCTCTGCCTTCTTAGGCCAGGAATCCAGTCTGCTCGTAAACTCCTTGAGGGCAAGAGACCAAGCATGCCCTGTTCTTTTACACTGTGACCTGCATAGAGGGCTCAAAGTACACGCAGAAAGACCCAGCCTAAGACAAAGCAAAGAAATCCGTTAACAGGTTGGCCGTTTCTAAAGGTCCACTTCAAGGCGGAAGCGGAGAGAAAAAAACCGCTGTGTTTATTTCCCTGTTGTGTTTGCAAGGGCCCGAAGCCTCTCGGGTTACGGAAAACAGACAGGTGAGATTTTTAGCTCTGGGAGCGAGAGAATCCAGTCCTCCTTTCCGGCGCAGGGCCGGCACCTCCAGCCACCCCGCTCAGCAGACAGACACCTAAGGAACGTCCCTGCTAAGCAGACTGCAAAGTGCCTGGAGCTGCGGAGGTCGGCTTCCAACCTCAGCCACGCTGCTACTGTATAAGTTTGGAATGTACTATATGTTCCCACAAAGCCAGCACTGGTCTCGCATGTGTGTGCAAACGGGTTCAGAAGCCCGACTATCTCCCTTTCCCTCCTTCCTCCAGGTTTGTTCCAACCCTTCCAACCCAGAGACCCTCCCGACTCAAGAAGGTGCAAAGTTCTCTTAATTCCCCCGTGCCCTGTGGTCCCCCAAAGTGTGTCAATATTTCTCGAATGCTTTACTAAACCTAAAAATAATTTTTTAGTATTTTTCCCTACTCTCAATCCCCACCCCCATAAATTGTGCTATACCAACAGGGCAAGGAAGGAGGCAGGACCCCATTATTATCACTGACGGTGAAAGGTGCATTTTGGGGAGAGAAGTATACATCAGTCCGGTCCCTAAATTTTAGAAGAGAGCATTTTTCAACTCTTCTTTCCAAATCTCTTTCTCCCCCCTCCCCATCAAGCATTTGCAATCCCATGAAATTCTGCTTTCCTTCTCCCCCTCCCGCCATGATTTAAGCAAGCCCAGGGAATCATCCTTAAGCACCCAGAAGAAGGGAACGATTCGATTGCAAGGTGATCTGAGACAAATCCACTCATCTCCCCGGCCATTTCGCAAAAGGGCTGGGTGGGTGGGAAAGAGAACACGATGCACGGCTTAAAAAAAAATAACCTGAGTTGGGATTTCCGTTTGGGATTTGCACTGATTATTTGTGGAATGGGGGAAATAGCATATATGTGTGTGTATATGTGTGTGTTGGGGCGAGGGGCATCACGAAAAAATGTTCTTCCCTTTTAAAAAATTTTTTTCAGACGTTAAATTCTTTTGCAAACATTCATGCCTAAGGAAGGGTTGGAACAAACCTGAGCCGCCTGAACCGGTCAGACAGGTAAGGAGGCTTGTTGACACCGTTATGTTTGCAGGGCGCATGCTCACTCCCAAGTTTCCTGGTGCATTTTCTATTCCACCTTATGAAACTTTTTTTTTCTCCGTGTGGTCTCACCCACGATTTAAGAAATAAGCGACGAGCTGGCGGAAAGATCGGGGGCCCAGCTGGGACACCGGAGGGCTAGGGGCCCTGGGGGGAGTACAGGGGAAAGGCGAGGCTAGGCGAGGCGAGGAGAGGCGGGAAGGTGGGGTGGGGAACCCTGGAATCCCCGGGCAGGAGAAGCAGCCGCCTCTTGCGGAGTTCTGAGAGAGGAAGGCGAGAGGGAGACCAGGGGGCTGCTCCCCGCGCGGAAAAGTTCAGGGGCGCGAGCTCGCCAGTCTGAGGGGGGAGCTTGAACCAGGTAAAGGTAAAGGGTACTCGAACCGCTCTCCCCCATTCTTCCAAACCCCACCATGCCCAAAGTCTTCCTGGTGAAGAGAAGAAACCCAGTGGCTGCGATCCGCAGTTGGGATGAGCTCCCCGACGAGGAAAGAGCCGACACCTACATCCCAGGTGAGCCGAGAAAGCGGAACGGGAAAGGGACCTCGCGCGTGGGTCCCCTCTCCCCAAGGGGAGGAAGCGGGGGCGCGGAAGGACTCGGGCATGGCTTCCCATCCCCGCCGCGGGGATTGGGGAGGGGGGGGACTGGAGAGACCCAGGAAGGGGGAGGCGGGGACTTTGGACAAAGTGCCCCCAGTGGGCGCTGTTACTCGGGCTCGACGGGACCCCTGACTGTAGATGGGGGGAGTGAGGTAGAGCCAATCCGAAATTAAGTAGGGGGATTCTGCGGGGATACTATTCCCCTGATTTGGTTTTTCCTCCTCCCGAGCACTCCAGCCCAAGGACCTTCCTTCCCCTAATTCATTTCTGCTGGAAGCGGGAGATGCAATTCAGCGGATCGAGCAGACCCTGCAGCCTGCCCGCCGCTCTTCAGAAGGCTTGCTCCCAGACCCTGGCGCACTGTGCCCGCTCGTGTCTGCGCAGCGCTCCCCCGCCAAGCTTCTTGGCGACCCCCGAGCCCCCGCCGGGGCTGCTCCCGGGACAAAGCCGGGAGGGGACCGTCCTCCTGCCCCCCCCTTCTCCAACCGTGTTGACACGTTTTCAGGGCTCCCCGGGGCTTCCAGCCTCCCCACCCTAGCGCCTTTCTCACTCGGGAACACTTGGCACGGCTCCAGGTCCCGGGCCGGGGCCGAGGCCCCGCCCGGAGGTCAAACAGCTCGCCCTGCGCTCCCTCTCCCCCGGGCCCCGGGAGGACCCCGAGGGACTGACTCGCCCCTGTTGTGTTCCCCTCCCCCTCAGTGAGCCTGGACTGCATGCTCCGCTACCGCACGGAGGACTACCGCAGCGAGAGCAGCAGCAGAAGCAGCAGCAGCAGCAGCGAGAGCGGCGGCGGCCACGGGGACCCCGGGGGCGCCCACCTCTGCTCCGCGCAGGAGCCCCAGGCGGGAGCCCCGGAGCCCAGGACCGACGAGCAGCCGGGGCTGCACCTGGCAGGAAAGCGCCCCACCGCCAGGTCTAAAATCAAGGTACCGGATAGACTGTGCCCCCTCTCCGCCCCCGCCCCCGCCGCGCCGCCACCGCCACCACGCCCTGGCGTCTACCCCCCTCGCGCTCCTCGCCCCTCCCCGCCCCCGAGCCCGCTCCGCGCCGCGCCCGGGAACCTGTGCACGCAACCGTCGCCGGCTCGGTGCACCTGACTCTGGGCCCGGGCCAGCTGCGCCCTCCGGCAGCCCCGGCGGCCGCCTCGGGCTCGGGCCCGCCGCGATCCCGACGGATTGCTTTCTCATCACTAATGCATGTGTGCACAAAGGGGAGCGTGGCCGCGGACGCTCCGGCGGGGTGCTTTTATTACACCTTGGTAGCTTTCTGCTGGTTACAAAATGGCCCTCGCGCGTCACTCGGCGAAGCGTCGGGCGCAGTTTTTGTCGCGGTTCCGCAACTGCCGTTTGTGCGGGGACTGATCCCGCAGCGGCTGCACATCCAAGTTGCCGGGAATCCATATTGAAAATGTTAGGTTTTGAACGGACCTGGGAAGGGCTGCGCTCCCGAGGGGCTCGCTGCGTAACCCCAACTAGTTTGCATTTCCATTGATCTCCGCGGTTTCGCGGCGTTTACTCGGGCCGGAGGTGGAGGGAATTCCCACCCTTCCGCTGAGGGCAAACTCTGGGACATTCTCCTCTAAAGGCAGGGGAAAGACAAAAGGGGCCTAGCCGAGGTCGGGAAAGCGGTTAATTGAGAGCGGGATAGCATCTGTACCTCGGGACCTTGGCTGTGCTCCTGCGCCAGCCGGGACCGAGCCTCCCACCTGATGGGGCTCCTTGGGAATTGGTGAGACCAGGCTGTTTTCGCAAGGAAAGAACCTATTTCAACTCGCGTTTAATTCCGCGGGTTTTCTGCCGAGTGGGGAGGATGCGTGTCGGGGGCTATTTGGGACTATTAGGAGCTTGTGGGGTGGAGAGGGCCCAAATCTCCAATCTTTGAAGTCAATCAGTGATGTTTCTAGCTGAGGTAATCTCGTTAGCTGGAGGTGGCCTGTCTCGAATTACTATCTCAGCATCTTTGATGACATTTATTTAGTCTTATTCAGTGATTTTTACGGTTCTTTTCCTGGACCGGAAGAGAGGAAGGATTTTTTTTTTTATTCCCCTTACTCCCAATTTCCTTTTACTCTATTCCCACTTGAAAGTGAAAGGCATCGAGGGAGGTGTGGGAAGACTGGAGGGTACCCCACTACGTTATCCATAAACTTGTCAGAATGAGAAGATCTTTTTCTAAGTGGGGCTATTAACGGTCCTGGTCTTCCTCCTCCCCGCCACTTTGTGTCTAAGGGACAATAAGGCTAGGGATTAAAGCGAATTGTGCCCTTATTGAATAATTACCATTTCCCCTCAATCCATAAAGATCAGAATCGGAATTTTCTTCCTGGTCTTTGCATTTCTGCGTTTTCAACTAATTGTGTCCCCTCTTAGCTGAGTTCCTAGCCCCCCACTAGCAAAAGGGAATTTCTGCTCTTGTTTGTACTCCCAGTACCAGACATTTTGAAGTCTGAGCAGAATGTACCAAAAGGATGGCCTGTGGGGATTATAGTACATGTAGGATTAACATCAACCCATGTGACAGGGTGAATTTCGAGAAATTTGGGATTTTTTTTCCATGTACATTGTTAATCACAACCTCTCATCACAGCTTGAAGCTTGTCTAAGGAGCACTGCCTTTCCTGGAAGAATTATGTGTCTAGTTTGAATATTCTCCTTGGGCAACCTGCTATTATGATAAAAAGGACTCAGGAAAGTAGAAGTGATTTTTACCCAACGTTTTATTAACTGCCAAGGACACACAGACTAGTATTGTGCAGTTTGCTGGGGGAAGATTGTAGGTTTAATTTAATTTGTACATTCGATGAAGGAAAGGATTTCAACAGGTGGAACTGGAAAAAGATTTGTAAGCAGTGCAAAGGTTTGCAGAGTGGAGAGTGTGTGTAGGGAATGGTGAGAAGTTCAGTTTGCTTGAAGCAATTAAGTGGAGGGGGGCAGGATGGTATAGGGCCTGAAAAATAGGGAGGTGCCAGGATGAGGAGTGCCTTGAATGCCAGGGGAGGGAGTTAGAGCTTTACTCGGTTGGTCATAGAACCCCAGAAGGGTAATGAGTGAAGACTAGTGATTTAACCAGATTATAAGAAAGATAAAACTAGCAGAGATGGGAAGGATAGTTGAGGGGGAAGAGAGGTGGGATTATTTGTTTGGAAGCTATTCTAGTACAAGCAGATGGTAAAGAGTTTGCCTTTACTGGGGTGGTGGCAGAGGGAAAAGAGAAGAGACAAATTTGAGAAATATCACTGGAACATTTGGTAACTAATTGGATAGGAAAAGTGAGAGAGAAAAAAAAAAGAATGAACACTCTTGTTTTAATATGAGAGACTCCCAGGATGATGCTGCCACTGGCAGAAATAATGAGGTCAGAAAGAGGAGCTGGGTAAGGGGAAAGATAATAAGCTTGACTTGAGATGGCTTAGGTTTGAGTTACCAGTAGTAGGACATCCAAGTAGGGATCTTCTCAAGGCAGTGGGAGAGTGATCAGGGCAGGAGATTTATTGGAAATCATCTTCAGGTTTCAGAAAAGAAGGAAAGAGAGAAATATATATATATAAAGAGAGAGAGAGAGAGAAAGAGAGAGAGAGAGAGAGAGAGAGAGAGAGAGAGGAGACAGAGAGAGAGAGAGAGAGAGAGAGAGAGAGAGAGAGAGAGAGAGAGAGAGAGAGAGAGAGAGAGTGTGTGTGTGTGTATTCTCTGTGTTTTTCAATCAGAAAAATGGCTGTTTCAAGAGTATCAAGCTTCCTGATTTTTTTTCCCCTACCAACGGTTTTGTTTTTGTTTTTTCTTTTTCCTGGAAAAAGCCCATCACTCTGATATGCCAATGTGTCAAAATCATCTTAAAGGCTTTGTGCTATATGGGCAATTGACCCTTCAGGTTCGAGATGAATCATTGGTTTTTAAACAGAGAAATCTCCATAGAAATGAATTTTTTTTTTTAAAGTAGTTTCCTTGCTCTATTTTTTCTTAAGTCACTTAAGAGAAAAATATCAGAAGCCTGTTTAACTAAGTGTTTAACAAATTCCTGTTCAGGTGTTTGAACTGAGTTGTTAATTTATGATGGGAGTGGGCATTGTATTTTTTTTTTCTTTTTTTTTTTCTCTTTTTTTCATGAGCATTGTATTGAGAGCAGTAAGAGTTTATTGCTTTGATTAATGGATGGCTTAGGTCTATGACTACCTTTTCAAATATGAACAATTCTTTTTCTGTGTCAGAAAATGTAGACTCCTGTATGAATGATATTTATGATCTTTGATTAAAAAAAATATCAAAAAGCTTCCATGCATCCCAGAAAGTTTAAAGTGAATTTGCATTTTGTCACAATATTTACACAATTTGAAAATAGCGTATGTAGGAGGTATTATTTATTCACTCTGCTGGAGGTATCTTTGCTTATTTATTATAGTGAGTCATGTTGCATATTTTGTTTGTTACAGTTCAGCTAGATAAAGATAGGTAAAAAGATCTAGCTTCTTTGTCTGCAAGACCTGGGTTCTAGTGGACTTCTATCCTCAAACTGGTTTTATAGGCAAGTAACTTAATCTTTTAGTACCTGAGGCCCTTCTAAGTCTCTAAATTATAGAGGTATTGCTAATTTGCATCAGGACCAAAAGAAATCTAGCAGACTAGTTGATCTGAATATGGATTCACTGACTTAATCCTTCCCCCTCATTCCCAAGTCAGATTTGGTTTAGAAATATGGTGTTTCTGGAGCTAGATGGAATCTTCCCCAGTTCATTCAGTTCTTCTGGGCCAGTACTAGAAACAAAAGAAAACAGTTCTTGCTCTCTCAAAGCTTACATAATACATCCTTTAAACGCTGATTTCATCCTTTAAACAAAAAAGCCTTCCAGGAGCCTACCATCCCTGCTAGATGTTTCTTTCTCATTCAAACTTCTTGAAAAAGTTTTCTTTACTCATCTCTTCCTCTGACTCCTCAGTCCTCTGTAATGAGGCTTCTAAACTTATCAATCAACTGAAATTACTCTGCATAGTTACCAGAGATTTCTTAATTGCTAGATCCAGTGACCTTTTCTCAGCCTTCATCCTTCTTGATTTCTCTGCTGCATATGAAGTTACTGACCATTCTCCTCTGAGTATTATCCTCTGTTTTTTAAAAAAATAACTTACTTTCAAAATATATGCAAAGATAGTTTTTAACATTTACCCTTGCAAAACCTTATGTTCAGATTTTTCTCCCTCCTTTTTCCTCAAACCCTTCCCCCAGACAGCAAATAATCCAATATATATTAAACATATGCAATTCTTCTATGCATAGTTCCACATTTTTCATGCTATACAAGAAAAATTGGGTCAAAAAGGAAAAAAGATGAGGAATAAAAAGCAAGCAAACAACAAAAAAAGTGAAAATGCTATGTTGTGATTCACATTCCGTTCCCATAGTCCTCTCTCGGGATACAAATAGCTTTCTCCATCACAAATCTATTGGAACTGGCCTGAATCACCTCTTTGTTGAAAAGCCCTAAATCCATTACAGTTGATTATCCTATAATCTTGCTATTGTCCTATTCAATGATCTCCTGGTTCTGCTTATTTCACTCAGCATCAGTTCATGTTAAGTCTCTCCAAGCCTCTCTAGTATTCATCCTGCTGACCATTTCTTACAGAACAATAATATTTCATAACATTCATATACCATAACTTATTCAGCTATTCTCCAACTGATGAGCATCCATTCAGTTTCCAGTTTCTTGCCACTACAAAGAAGGCTGCCACAAACATTTTTGCACATGTGGGTCCCTTTCCCTCCTTTAAGATCTCTTTGAGTTATAAGCTCAGTAGAGACACTACTGATAGCCCTTTGGGTATAGTTCCAGATTACTCTCCAGAATGGTTGAATCTGTTTACAACTCCACCAACAATGCATCAGTGTCCCAGGTTTCCCACATCCCCTCCAACATTTGTCTTTATCTTTTCCTGTCATCTTAGTCAATTTGCCTTTATGAGTTTTTATGACACTTTATTTCCTCCTACACAGACCATGTGCTCTGAGTCTCCATTGCTGCCATCCCCACTAGATGTGGATGTACCCTAAAGCTCTCTTTTCTCTTTACATTCTTCCTGGATGACCTCATCAGATCCTGTGGGTTCAGTTATCACCTCTGGAGAGATGACTCTGAGATCTGTATCTCCATCCCTTCCTACCTTGCACTTCACTGTTAGCTCTCTAAAAGCATCAGTCTTCTTTCCTGTTTACAACATAGGTATTAAAATTGCCTCTTCTCACATCCCTTCTCTCCCCCTCCCCCCATTTCATTAAACTGACTTCTAACACTATGAACAAATAGCTATTTTGGGAACATTTAAATCTCTTGTCTTCAATTTATCTTTCAACTTTATTTCTCTCTACACACTGAACTTTTGGCTGGATTCTGATAGGTCAGCCTCTGTCACTTTTTTGCCTTGCAAGTCCCTCTTTATTTATTGTCTTCTCTTTAGAGTGTAAGTTGCTTGAGGGAGGATGAATTGTCTTGATCACTTGTATTTCTTCCCCAATTATTGTTTAGCTTAGCTGGAACGTAATATTAATAAATGCTCTCTCCTTCCCCCCCCCCCCCCCCCCCCGTCTATTCTCTGTCTGGTTCTCTCTCTCTCCCTCTCTTTCTTAATTCACTTTTGCCTCTTAGAATCCTTGATGTTCTTCAAAACAGCTTAAAATAATCTCACTTCTCCAAGAACCCTTTCTGTAGTTGTATTTACAGTAACCCAGCAAATTCTCTCTCTCTTTCTCTCTGTCTCTCTTTCTCTCTGTCTCTGTCTCCTGTCTACCTCTCTCCTCTCGTTCTGTCTGTCTCTGTTGCTCTCCTCCTTCTCCCTTTCTCTTTTTGTATTTGTCTTTGACTCTCTCCCCTCTGTCTCTCCTTCCTTCTATCTTTATCCTATTTAGTCTTTTGTCTATCAGTATATCTTTTTATGCTTCTCTGGATGCCTATAGATTTCAACTGTTCTAGTCTGAATTCACTTTTGCCTCTTAGAATCCTTGATGTTCTTCAAAACAGCTTAAAATGATCTCACTTCTCCAAGAACCCTTTCTGTAGTTGTATTTACAGTAATCCAGCAAATTGTATACCATTCTGGAAAGGAATTGTCTGCACTGATGACCATAGCTAAATAGAAGAAGCTGACCCAGGATACAGTCTGATGATCTCTAAAAGATTTGACCCGATTCAAAAATTCTGTGATCTTAGAGCAGAAATAACTTTGGTAATCTAGTAAAGTTTACGAATCCCTTCTCAGAATGTTTAAAAAATGCATAAAATAAAACATAGCAAGTTACAAAGGAAATTATATTGAAATATAGTTTGTAGACAGGAAGACTGAAATCATGCAGATTCTAGTGGCAATTTAAAGTAGTAATGAGCATAAAATATATTTTGAAATAAATATATAACAGTATAATGAGATAAGATATTTTGAAATTATTAATAGTATTTTATTTTTCTAAATACATTTAAAGATAGTTTTGAGTATTCATTTTTGTAAGACTGTTCTAAATTTGATCAAAGATATTTTGAGAGAAATTTTAATGTAATATGAAAATACTTGATTTCTGTTGATGAGAGAGTTGTATTTACTTTTGATACTGTGTTGTTTGTTGCCTATATAATTGGAGGAAATGCAAAATTTTATTTAGAGGTTAGTGAAAATTAGGGTGCAATTTGGTTTTCTTTGCACCTAAATTCACAAACCTCCAGAAATTTATTTACAAATCCCATGGTAGTTCTTGGATCCCATGTTAAATAACAATAACTTTTTATTTTCAAAATATATGCAAAGAAAGTTTTCAACATTCATCCTTGCAAAATCTTGTGTTGAAAATTTTTCATCCTCCCTTCCACCCACTCCCTTTTGTACACATCGAGTAATCGAATATATGTTAAACATGTACAATTCTTCTATAAATATTTCCACATTTATCACACTGCACAAGAAAAATCAAATCAAAAGGGGGGAAAATAAGAGGAAAAAAAATGCAAGTAAACAACAGCAAAAAGGTAAAAATGCCATATTGTGTTCCACATTCAGTTCCCACCGTTCTCTCTCTGGGTGTAGATGGCTCTCTTAGTCACTGAACAAGTGGGACTGGTTTGAATCATCTCATTGTTGAAGAGAGCCATGTCCATCAGAATTGATCATCATATACTTTTGTCGTTGCTGTGTATAAAGATCTCCTGGTTCTGCTCATTTCATTCAGGATCAGTTCATGTAAGTCTCTCCAGGCTTTTCTGAAATCATTCTGCTGATCATTTCTTACAGAACTATAATATTCCATAACATCCATCCATATACCACAACTAATTCAGCCATTCTCCAGCTGATGGGCATCCATTCAGTTTCCAGTTTCTGGACACTACAAAAAGGGCTGCCACAAACATTTTTGCACATGTGGGTCCCTATCTCTCCTTTAAGATGTCTTTGGCATATAAGCCCAGTAGAAACGCTGGTGGATCAAAGGGTACGCACAATTTTATAGTCCTTTGGGCATAGTTCCAGATTGCTCTCCAGAACGGATGGATCCATTGACAACTCTACCAACAATGTATCAGTGTTTTCCCACATCCCCTCCAATATTTATCCTTATCTTTTCCCTGTCATCTTGGCCAGTCTGAGAGCTATGTACTGATATCTCAGAGTTGTCTTAATTTACATTTCCCTGATCAATAGTGATTTGGAACACCCTTTCATATGGATAGAAATGGTTTTAATTTCTTCATCTGAAAATTGTCTATTTGCGTCCTTTGACCATTTATCAATTGGAGAATGGGAAAAAACAAATCTTGAAGAATTCTTTCACCATAGTACCTCATAAAACCACTGAGTATAAAATACCAATGATAGTCCTTGCTGCTCCTTTTCTCCAATTGTTTTAATAGTGCACTGCCTTGGAAGAGGGATGCAGAATCCAAATATTATTCTAACATAATTTTCTATCGTATAAAGCATATATTTATCATATAAATGAATTGAAGATCAGCCTTGGTCCCAAGAAGACCAGACTTCAAATCCTGACATTATTTACTGGTTGTGTCTCTCATAAGTTTATACTGTGAGAGTTAGTCCACTCCGGTGAAATGGGGGTACTGGTGGGGAGCTTCCCTGCCAAATCTAAGTGAAGGATTTGGGGATAGTCACAATAACACTTAGCCATTTGTGTGAGGTCCTATATAGCTAAGAAAGCTATTAAATGTTAAAAGGCTTTGCCAGATAATTGAAAATGAAGATAAAATCCCTCTGATAAAATTAAATAAATTCTCAGTTATGAACAAATGAATATCTAATGTGGGGCACTGAGTTATAGAGGATAAAGTAATTTAAAGGTTTAAGTTTCATGACATCCTTTTTAAGTGGTATGGCAGAAGTAAAAGATCCAGAGAGACAAAGGAAGAGTTTCTGGAGAACTATGGGGTAGTCCAGGAAATCTGTGGACCCCTTTTTTACATTCATAAAATATATAATTACAAAAGAAACCAATTTTGTTGAACTAGTTCTCAGAATATATTTTTTAAAAAGCAACAAGTTCCCTGACCCTAGTTTAAAAACCTCTGCTCTAGGTCTAAACCTTCTTTCTATTTTTCTCAGACTTCCTGATTTTAAAATTACTGGGACAACTCTTGGGCCATCTTGCCCTCCACCATCACCCTTGTGCACAGTGCTGATTCTCCCTGACACCGGGCCCTGAATTCTGTTCAGTGTGCCAGCTAGACCCCTCACCAATCTTTTTAGCTCTCTACTAAAGGCTCAGTTTCTTGCAGCTGGATGTTTCATTTACCTGAGGTAAGAGTGGTTAAAAAATCTAAAAATATGACATTAACCTAGCTCAGTGATTCTAATGGGGAGGGAATGTGCACCTAAGGAAAACTATTTTAGAATGTTTTGAACAGGTAGCCTTTTTGCAAAAAAAAAAAATGAAAGGAAGGCCTACTTTTGCATCCCAGGATGGCTGAGGCAATCTGAAAGAGATTGAAAATATGCAGCCTCTGGAGACAAGCCCATTAATTTAATTAATTTATCTGGTAAAAGGATCATTGATTTTTTTAAAAATCAGTAGGTTTTTTTTTTGTGTGTGTTTTGTTTTGTTTGTTGGTCGGTTCTTAGGAAAGCTTTGAAGTAAAATGCCAGAGTTCTCATTGCTTTCTGGCTGCTATTGTTACTCTAGTCCAGGTAAGACAATGCTAGGTTTGTTTGTCACAAAGATTGTTTGTGAGAAGAGCAAGCAAGAAACTTAGCATGTTTTTTAAAATGAAAGCTGAGATTCTGTAGCAAACTGGACAGTTTGCAGAAAACTTTTCCCTAAAACCCCTGGGGCTTTTTGCAACTAACTACTCATCTTTTATTTTTTCTTTCCCCATATCTAGAAGATTTGGTCTCATTGGACTCTGTTTTTTTTACCCTCAGGACTGTGTGTCCTTTTCACTTAATCAATCTTTCAGACTGTTTTCTGGTTGGGATCAGAAGGTTTTGAAACTTGGCCCTCCCTCATTCTCACTTTGATGACCTTGGCCTGCCTACCAAGGTAATAGTGGCTCAGTTTCCTAGGGCTTTCAGGAGGAGGAGGACCTTCTCTCACTTTTATACCTCCTTGGGGCCAGTGAAAGTACCATTATCCCAATTTCATAGATGAGGAAATTGTCTGGTATTTCAAAAGGCCAAAAAGTGTCCTGAAACCAGCTTTTCTAATCCTACCCAAACTTGACTACTCTGGGTGTCTTTCCAGAGTCCTAAAAGTCTTATTTTCCTTCTTTGTCATAATAGGGGAAGGAATTTCCTTCTATTGACACCTTTGTTGGATGATAAAAGTTTGTAAACCTCTTCTCTTAAGTAATTGGGAGTGTATTCCAGTGAAATCTGGTTCACCAGCTGAAATTACTTAAAATGTGCTCCCCTGAAAAGTTTACAATTCACAGAAACCTGACACTATGATTGGATGCTCCATGTTGAACTTTAGGAAGATAAGTGGGTATCAATCTAAACAAGTAAAAAATATGAGTCCATATGATAAAAAAAGTGAGGTTAAACACTAGGAAGTAAGGGACCTATAATTCAATTCGAAGACCTTTTTTTTAAATAAAACTTTTTATTTTCAAAATACATGCATATAGTTTTCAACATGCACCCTTGCAAGACCTTGTATTACACATTTTTTTTTGCTCCCTTCCCCACTATCCCCTCTTCTAGACAAGTAACCCAATATAGGTTAAAAATATAGATTTCTGCTATAATTTAAAATTTAAACAAATATACAATTCTTTTGTACATATTTCCACATTTGTCATGCTGCATAGGGAAAATCAGATCAAAAGAGGAAAAAGCGAGGAAAAAAAACAAAATACAAGCAAATAATAGCAAAAAATGTGAAAATACTATGTTCTGATCCACACTCAGTTCCCACAATCCTCTCTCTGGATTCAGTTGTCTCTATCACAAGACCGTTGGAACTGGCCTGAATTGTCTCCGTGTTGAATAGAGCCATGTCCATCAGAGTTGATCATCACATAATTTTGTTGTTGTGTATAATGATCTCCTGGTTCTATTCACTTCACTTAGCATCAGTTCAAGGAAATCTCTCCAGGCCTCTCTGAAATCCTACTGTTTCTTTTAGAACAATAATATTTCATTACATCTATATACCATAACTAATTCAGTCATTCCCCAACTAATGGGCTTCCACTCAGTTTCCAGTCAAACAGCATTTATTTAAGCAAGTCAGTTACTATGGTTGACACAGATGTTACAAAGACAAAATGACAATATTTTAGGAAGATTTGAGGGTGTATTGAAGGAATTTTAATATCTTAAAGTTAATTACCTTTGGGATGAATTATCATAAAATAGTCTCAGGGAGATTGATGAGATTGTTTCCATCATGTGTTGACACTATTTGACCTTTTTTAAAAAAGTAGTTATAATAAATAACCTAATATATATTTTTAATTGTATTAAAGTTTTATTAATACATTACTACATGCCAGGAGTCATTCTAGACACTAGAAATACAAAAAGCTAAAAGTGATGATTAATGGATTATTGTAAATATAATAAAGAGACAGATAAATCTGATGGAGGGATTAGGATCACCTAATCTGAATATAGAGATTAGAGTTGGGGCAAATAAAGTAGAAGTAGAAAAAAATGAAACCTTGGGGGTGGAGTTGCATTGTTACTGGCCAGTATATTTCCACAAATCAGTTCCAAAACAATTGCTGGGTTAATACAAAGCTGTGTTTAGCTTAATGATTTGCTGTTACATCCTGGAACCGTATTTTTCCTGCTTCTGAAATAGGGATAATTTGCCCACTTTTAGGGGTCCTGAGAAAACTGTAGAACCTTTGCTGAGGGATAAAGGCAGAAGTGCTATCTTTAAAAGCGGAGGAAAGGTCACACTTTGTGAATGGGAATACATAGTCATTGTTTCTCCTCTGTTGGAAGCTGATAACTTTTCTTGATGCTGATTATATACTTGCATTCTTAGGGGCCTTTGCTTTCTTGGCTGTGATTTCCCTCCAGCTTTTATATACTTTTCCTCCTGAGGGAATGTCATTTCTTTAGTGGTTTTTTACCCCCACCTGAATGAGTGTCCTTTTTGATCTGAGTGAGATTGTAAAGGGAAAGAAACATCCTTTCTTGCGTTTATTTTTAAATGGGGGATTTACAAAAATGAGAAGTAGGGATGATTCTATAGCTAAACTATTGGTCTTCCTGGGTGACAGTGAACTCTTACAGACTTTGAAGGTAGAAAACTGAAGATTTTGGCTCTTTGGACTCTTTTTATACCGTAAAGCCCTTCTCAGTTTGTTAGTATCTACCCTTTTTTTCAGTTGACTCACTGTTTATGGAATTATTTGTATGGGTCTGGCCTTAACCATTTCAGATCATATCTGGTCTACTCTTCACCCTATATAATTTTTATCTAAGTCCTTCCATAAATCTAAGGCCATCCTCTACAGCTCAATCTATTCTTGTGCACAAGAAAAATACCTAAGTCTATCCATTTTTCTCAAGATTGCTAGTGAGGTCATTCCCTGAACGTTCTCCAGGTTATCAAATGTCCTCAAAATCCAGGTTAGAACTGAACAGCACATTCCGGCCTCTGACCAGCCAGAGTACGGAAGAACTCTCACCTTCCGTGCCCTGGACACTGCTTCTCTGAATGGAGTTTATAAATCCAGTTGGCTTTTATAGCTGCCATGTTGCTTTGTGGACTCTTAATGAGCTTTCCAGTCATTAAAGTCCCCTGGACTAACTGACTATCTGGGCGGGTCTCCTCCTTTTATCTTCTTTGGAAGTTCCATAGAGTACTCAATTTGATGGGGATTTTTCTCTGGTTTTGTTACAACAGTTGTTATTTTAATTCTAGCTCTCTGGTTGTGTCTCTTGCCTTGCCCTGGCTATATTAGCTGACTATACAACTTTATTTTAACTTGTTAAATTTATATATGGGTGGTTTTCTGGACAAATTATTTCATATTTCATAGGAGTTGGTATCAACTGTTTTGGAAAGCAGTCATTTATTTCAACACATCAATCAACAAGCATTGAACAAAGCTCTGACTATGTGCTTGGTGTTGTGACCAGTGCTGGAGGTAACCGGACAAAGAAACAGCCTTTGTTCTCTATGAGCACACCTCAGTTACTTAAGATCAATACAATAATCCATGACAATTTCAGCGGATTCAGTTAAAAAACTGTCCACCTTCTGAGAGAGAACTAATGAATTGAGTGTAGATTAAAATATATTTTTTGAATTATTTTCTTGCTTTTTAACACTCATAAAAATAAGGAAATTTTTTGTAACTTAAAAAAAAATTAAACATGGAAGTCCTCACTTCCTTCATAAGTATCTTTCCAGTTAAAAATAAATTGATTTTTAAAATTTAAAACATTTCAGTACCACAATTTTGACATCATCATATGTTATCTTTTGTTAAATGTATTTTATTTTATTTTTTTGGAGGGATACCCCTTTGAAATTCAGTAACTTGGAGCAAATTGTGTCCTTTGTTTTGACCTGAATTTTGTTGCCTCTTAGTGTTTGCATTTGCATCGTTGTCACATGCTGAGTGAATTTCCTCTGCTTTCTTTATGCAGCTGAGTTTTGTTAGGTTGCTTGTTAACTCCTTTACACTTGGTGACTACCCATTGGTTAAAGGTTGGATGAGTAAATGAATGAATAAAAAAGAATTTATTGAGCCTTGTTATCTGTTAAGCACTTTCCTTTTAAGCCCTGGGGTTGTAAATGCCAAAGTTAAAAAACTACCAAAAAACCCTCCTTCCCTCAGGATGCTTATATTCTAATAAGGGGAAGATTTTTCTAGGATCTGTTTTTTCTAGGAAGTGGATTAAGAAACCTCTAGTGGCTGGTTGGGTATTTTCTTTAAATATATCTGGGGTTCTCAAACTACGGCCCCAGGGCCAGATGCGGCCCACTGAGGACTTTTATGCGGCTGGCCGGGTTATGAGACAGAGTGTGAGTTTTTGTTTTTACGATAGTCCGGCCCGCCAACGGTGAACTGGTCCCCTATTTAAAAAGTTTGAGAACAGGGGCCGCTAGGTGGCGCAGTGGATAGAGCACCAGCCTTGAATTCAGGAGGACCCGAGTTCAAATGTGGTCTCAGGCACTTCACACTTCCTAGCTGTGTGACCCTGGGCAAGTCACTTAACCCCAGCCTCAGGGGGAAAAAAAAAAGTTTGAGAACCACGGATAGATCCTTTCACCCCTTGGCTAAGTGGATGTATAGTGTTGGACTCAAAATTAGCAAGAACTGGGTTCATATGTTATTTCTGACACTGTATGTCTGTAGGCAAGTTTTTAACATTTTTGAGCCTCAGGAAACTCATATTTTAAATTATCCATTGAGTGGGAATCAATCTTTTCATAACCTTGTGAAAGAGAAACTGACATGGATAGAGCAAGCATAAACTGTGACTTGTATATAGGGTCTGTAGGTGCAGACCTTTCACAAGTGACTTGAAAGCTATTCGTTTGGTCAGCCAAAAATCTAGCATTTATTAAATGCCCACTATGTGCCAAGCATTGCACTAAGAACACATTTGTTAAGTCTTTTTTTTTTTTTTTTTTTTTTTTTTTTTTGTATAATTCATTATATTAAAGCACTAGGAAAGAAAAACCAGATACTGTCTTTTTTTTTGTTTTTGTTTTTGTTTTTTTTGAGTTTTTACCACTTAGTACATGTAGAGGTAAATATAATACAAATAGGAAAAAGATAAAGTGCAAAAGAGAAGTAGGAAATACTATGAGGAGCAGCTAGGTTGGCACAGTAAATAGAACACTGGCCCTGGAGTCAGGAGGATCTGAGTTCAAATCCAGTCTCAGATGCTCAATGCTTACTAGCTGTGTGACTGGAGATAAGTCACATTAATTCCAATTGGTGCCTCTCTCCTCCATTATGAGATTAAATTTGCACTTGGCCTTGAGTGATAGTTCAGATGTTAGTAAACTTAATGAGTTGAGGGGTGGGTGAACAGGACAGAATTTGGGGAAAAAATGTTTGGAAGGTAATCATCATTTTGACCAAGCAGGAAGTATGTTACTAGGAAAGCCTAGAAACCCTGGAGTTTGGTCTTATGCATTAAACACTGGGAACCATCCAGAGTTTTTGGTATTTGGAGGGATGCATTTTGATGAGGATGAAATTGTATATAGTGTATAGAGTGTATAGAGATTTACTTGTAGGAGAAACCTCAAGAAAACTCATAGGAAATATCTTCAAGGAATGTAGAAGCTTACTATCTAGCTGCCGGAACTACAGGTTGTGAAACCCTTACGCAATACAGCACATCAGATAACAAAGGGCTCCTGGGGTGGCCCAGATTGGAAGCATTTCTGGGTAAGAGGAGGCCGAGGTCTGTTTTGAAAAACTGTCCTGTGGGAGAGACTTGTCTTGCTTGGCCCTGAAGGGCAGGACGATGGAGTCCCTTTATGTCTGACTCTTGGGGATCCCATTGGGTTTTCTTGGCAGAGATGCTGGAGTGATAGGCTATTTCCTTCTCCAAATCATTTTACAGATGAGGAAACTGAGGCAAACTGGGTTAATTAAGTGACTTGCCTAGGATCCCATAGTAAGTAAGTGCCTTCGTCTGGCTAGGTGATCATTAAGATTTCTTCCACTTCTGATCATGTTGGAAGAAAACAATCAGAGCAAAAGGGAAAAACAATGGGAGAGATTAAAAAACAGAAAAAAGAAGTATAATAAATAGCATGTGTTGATTTACATTTAGCTGGTTTTATTTTAAATCATAAAGAATGGCCTCAATTTTAATCCCTGTGGCTCCTCAAGAAGTACAAGGGGATACTGTTTTCTTATTGTCCACCTTGGTCAAGTCATCTGACTTCCAGATCTTAGTTTCCTCAGCTGTAGTTCACCTCACAAGACCCTTTCAGTGCAAAATCTAGGATTCCATTTGTCCCTGCCCCATTCTGGTTTTCAGACTCACTTTTTAAGATGAGGAGAAACAGAATACAAATAATTTACGCCTTACTCATTCCCATTTGGATTCTGATGCAACATGAAGCATTTGCCTGGTATTTTTAGATAGTGGAAACCTGCAGCCAAAGCTAGCGGCTTATTTTGGGCAGAACATGCTTCCAAGTAAGCTCTTGCCTACGCTTCCTCCATTTGATTGCTGACCTTTTAGTCAGGCCTTTTGGGGGAGCCTTTGAAGCCGGTAGAGTGTAAGTTCCTTGAGGGAAGGGACATTTCCTTTTTGGGGGGGTCTGTGTATCTCCAGCTCCTAGCCCAGGGCCTTAGAGGGGGAGCTTATTGGATGCTTATTGAATCAGAACCAGACATTCCCTCCTTCGTTCTCCCATTCCCGCTTTCCTAATCACTTTCTCCCTCTCTAACCTGGATTCTTTTTCTGCCCGCAGTTCACCACAGGGACCTGTAATGAAGCTACCGTATATAGCTGCGAGCTGTGCGGCAAAGGCTTCCGTCTCCAGCGAATGCTCAACAGACACCTCAAGTGCCACAACCAGGTGAAAAGGCACCTGTGCACCTTCTGTGGCAAAGGCTTCAATGATACTTTTGATCTGAAAAGACACGTTCGGACTCACACAGGTAGGAAGAGTTGGGGGGAGGGGTTGTGTTTAAAGTTGTATCCTTCTCTCGAGTCATTTCCTGTTTCCTCCTGGACTGACTCTGGAGTCTCAGGGCCCTTCTGGGGGGTCATCGACTGACACTTACCCAGGGCCGGAAGGGCTTCATCCTGGGCGTGGTGGTGGACTCGGTGTGAGTCTGTCCTCCGAGGATCTATGTGGCCAGGGAAGACCCTCATCCTCACATTTTGGTCACAACTCTCCAAAGACTCGATTTTACTACAAGCTTCTGCTTAATTAATTAATGATATCCATTATTATATTAACTGGTTAATTAATTAACGAACACTTTTTTAATGCTTCAGTCCTTTTCTGATATGTTGCTTTGTACTCGTTGAACCTACCTGACACTAAGGAAAAATCCCCTAACAGTTAAACAAAACGGGCAGATGGGTTTGTTACATTCTGCATTCAGAGAATCCCTAGTCCTTTACCTTTTGATAAAGAGGTGGGGAATTGGTTTTCACCATTAGTTCTTTGGGACCAAGATTGCTCCCTGAATCTAAGTTGCTTTTCACTATTGTTTTCTTTCTTCTTTTTTAGTTCCAGATTCTCTTCCCTTCTTTATTAATCTTCTCCCCCATCCATTGAGAAAACAAGAAGTATTTTAACCTTTATACTGATGAATTGTTGTTTAGGTCTTGTATATATTGTTTTCCCCTCTCCCCCACACTTTGGGCTGTTTCATATAAATCTTTCTGTTTTTCAAACTTCTCAGTCATCATTTCATACAACTTTACTCCTTTTCCAGCTCTCAAAGTCTATTGAAGGGAACATTTTTGGGGAAATAGTGTAATGGATGGACAGTGTTTGGCCTGGAGTCAAAAAGACCTAAATTGAAATCCAAAGTCAGATACTTACTAGCTATGGGGATCCTGGTGGGATTACTTATCTCTCTCTGCCTCAGTTTCCTGAACTGTAAAATGGGGATAATAATAACACCTACCTCACAGAATTTTTAGGAGGAGAAATGAGATATTTGTAAAGCTCAGCAATTGCCTGGAACATAGTAGGTACTTAATAAATGTTTGTTCCCATTCCTTTCTCAGCCCTCAGTGTGGAAGAAAGAGCACTGTTTGAAGTTAAGAGGTTTGGGATTTTATTGCAAGTTCTGAGACTGAGCAGCTGCAGGGTTTAGGGAAAGTTTTGTGATCTGAGCCTTGGTTTCTTCATCTATAATCTATAAAATGGGAATAATAAGACCTGTTCTCTCTGCTTTATAGTTACTGTGAGGATGGCACAGGTGAAGACATTTAGAAAAGTATGAAGAACCAGGCAAATATAAGTTACTGTTATTTATTCCATGTTCCTCTGACATCTTTGACTACTAAGATATAGTTCTCAATGGCACTGTTCCCACTGATATTTTATACAACTTTCCTGGGAAATGAGCCTAATTCTAAATGGCACTCTGTTCCTGTTGAAAGGACAAAAACGGAAGAAGGGAGATCTTAGTTCTGTTTGAGATTCTGCCCCAGCCTCCCACTCTGACCCAGCATATACTGCTTTATCTCCTTGTCCCTTAGTGGAGCTATTTAAAAAAGGCATAAAATTTTCCTTGCCTTCTAACCCAATGATGGTGGTGTTTTGTCCAATAGTCATGTCTCATTCTTCCCAACCCCATTTGGAATTTTCTTGGAAAAGATACAGTAATGGTTTGCCATCACCTTCTTCAGCTTATTTTACAGATAAGGAAACTGAGACAAACCAGATAAAGTGATTTGCCCACTGTCATGTAGCTAGTAAATGTGTGAGGTTAAATTTGAACTCTGGTTGTCAGTGTTCTAGGACTGTTGCTCAATTCACTGTATCAACTGCCATAGCTCTAACCCAATGTTATCAATTTAAATAGGATAGGGGCCACTAATCATCCATACATAAAGATCTTTGCAGGCCAAATAACTGACTTAGTTTTAAAATGTTTACCAGTATCTCCGTTTTATTGCATTTTAATTTATTTTATTAAATATTTCCCACTTACATTTGAACATGGTTCTGGCTGCACTTGCCAGTGTTTGACACTGATAATGGGGAAACAATTTGAGCATAAAAGTAAGCACAAGGATGAGTCTATCCAGCATTCAGGGAGACTGGAGACCAGTAAGTAGTCATTGTATTTGTGCTGCATAGACAACTGATTCAGGAAAAGGATAAATCAGTTAAAATAAAAAATCCAGGCACTATATTGAGGGGTTTGCTCAGTACAGATATCTGAAGGCCCCAAATCTTTGTTTGCCTCCATTTGGTGGGCTTCTGTTGTAATTCTCTTATCATTCAATGGGTGTTATGAAAGCATCCACATTTTTTTCAATAGTTGTCTCTACATCATCAGAGTGGATAGAGGAAACCTGACAATAGTAGATTGATTGGACAATCTGGATTTGAATCCTCCCTCGATTATTAGTTGTCTGATGATTGGCAAGGCAAGTCACTTTACTGATCTCAACCTTATTTTCCATATCTGTGAAATGGGAATGTTAAAAATATCTAGCACATTTATTTTGTATAGAGTTATTGTGAGGCTTACAGTGATATTATGTAAAGCACTTGGCAGAAGTACATAAATGTCAGTAGTGGTCATGATGGTATGTGTGCTTAGGATACATGACATTATTTTTTAAAATTCGGGATCTTTGTTTTCATTGATGTGGGGCTTTTTCAGGGAGGAAACTCCCTCTACTGATACAAGTCAGCAACTATTCCAATTCATTTTCTTAGAGATTTGGCTGGGGTACATCAAGATGGAAGTTAAGTTACTAACAAGGGGCCCAAAGCTCCTTATTGAGCCTATACTCTATTACACTACTGTCCAGAGTACAGAGTTGCCTCTCATGAGACATTAATTACACAATTAGGTACATTTTACTTCAATTTTAACTACTCTCTTTTAACCAAGAGAGATAGCCCATGGAATAGTGGATCTAGTCACCCTTTGATCAATAAAGACTTCAGCCATAATCTATTAAGCCTAAATTGAACTCTCAGGGCATATGTCCTTGTCGAAAAAGTGTTTCTTTTCATTCTAGATCTAGAGCTCTATTCATGATAATTATTGGTAGTGTGTGTGTGTGTGTGTGTGTGTGTGTGTGTGTGTGTGTGTGTGTGTAAAACCTTATGTCTGTCCATTTGCATCCTTTTCAACAGAATATGAGGCAGCCAGAATTTAGCTAGCCCCTCAGGTTTGGTGAATGAACATCATCCATTGAGAGTTCATTATGTTTAAATTTCTTTGGATTAAAAAATGATAATGGAAAACAAGATAGAACTCTTTAAGTATTTACTCTTCTTTATATATATCATCTTCCCTGTAGGTTGTAAGCCCTTGAGGGCATAATTTATTTCTCTCTCTCTTTTTTTTTTGGCTTGAGTCCTAGCTTAATGCAGTGATTTTCACATTAATTTGCATAATTGAAATGTAAACTTAATTCAGATACCCTAAAATATGTGTATGGAAGAGTCAGTGCACAAGGGCTGGATTTTCAATCATAGTTCACATCTTGGTTTTGCTGCTTACTGTCAATATATTAACTTCGGACAAATCACTTTTAACACGTGGGCTTCAGTTTTCTCATCTGTAAGATGGGGGGAGAGGTTTGTCCTAGGTAAGATTCCTTCCAATTTAAAATCTGTTATCTGAGGAATTGGGATTAAATGAATGAACCAGCTGGTATTATGGAAGTCTTTGTAAAGAAAGTTAAAGGTGAATGAGCTTGCGGGAAAAGATATGGTTGAGTTGAGAGGAACAGAGAAGGCATTTCAGATGGGGAAATAGTCTGGAATTAGATTTTTTTTTAGTTCAGTAAATTCAACAGGCTTTCATTAAGTTGTCAATCAACAAATATTAAGTACTTATGATATGCTGGGTACTGTGCTAGGTTTGGAAAGGCAAGTTGTAAATACAAAGAATGAAATAAATAAAATAGGGGGCAGCTAGATGGCGCAGTGGATAGAGCACCAGCCTTGAATGCAAGAGGACCCGAGTTCAAATTTGGTCTCAGACACTTAACACGTCCTTGCTGTGTGACCCTGGGCAAGTCACTTAACCCCAGCCTCAGGGGGGGAAAAATAAATAAAATAAATGTGTGAAAGGTACAAAGTAAGGGTATGTAAGAGTCAAGGATGGAATCAAGGAATAAATTGATCTCAAGAAAGATGATTAAATGATTAACAAGTAGGAATTTTTTGTTTTTGTCTTTGCCTGAAAAAAAGTTAATCCTGGGAGTTAAACAACTAACTAGACTTTCTTTTTCTCCGTTTTTTCTCAACAGAATCTTATTTTTCCAAAGACATATAATTTTCAATATTCACTTTTGTAAGTTTTTTTCTTCCTCCTCCCCAAGACAGCAAGCACTCTGATATAGGTTATTCATGTATAATCTTTTAAACACATTTCCATATTTGTCATGTTGTGCAAGAAAAATTGGATCAAAAGAAAAAAAAAACATAAGAAAGAAAACAAACAAAAGAGAAAATACTTTTTTTTGATCCATATTCAGACTCCCTAACTCTCTCCTTTTTGATGCAATTGACATTTTTCATTCCAGCTCTATTAGAATTGTCTTGGATCACAACATTGGGGAGAAAAACCTAAGTCTATCAGTCAGTCAGCACATAATCTTGCTGCTACTGTGTACAGATTCCTCTTATTCTCAATTTATTCAGCCTCAGTTCATTTAAGTCTTCCCAGGCTTTTCTGAAATCAATTTGCTCATCATTTTTTATAGAATAATAATATTCCATTACACTCATATCCCATAACTTATTCAGCCATACTTGTTGGGCATTCACTCAATTTCTAGATGCTTGCTGTTATAAAAAGGGCTGTCACAAACATTTTTGCACATGTGGGTCCTTTTCCCTTTATATGATCTCTCTGGGATACGGGCTCAGTTGAGACACTGCTGGATCAATGGGTGTGCACAGTTTGATAGTCCTTTGAATTATCTGAAATTTCTAACTCTGGAAGCTTAGCTCATGGGATTCAGATTTCCAGGCCTCTGACTTTCTTTGCTAGCCCATGTTATGTCAGTAGTTTCATTTGAGGTTCAAAGGTTTAAAAAAAAAGTATCCGTTAACACCTGTTGGACTGACCCTGACACTCAGGGTGTGGTAGATTCGCGCAGTTTATCCCCCATTCTTGTTCTTTGGCCATGGCTGGCTGGCAGAGAGAAAGGTGCTGTCTGAATACCCAGTGATGACTTGGTCCTCTGAGTCCCACTTTTAGCTGAAACATACAGATGAATCATCTAGATCTTAGCATGATGAGATTTTGCTTCTGCATTATTCATTTGAGGATAATGCTAATGTCTCTCAAAGAGGTTATATTAACATGTATGATATTTAATAGTAATATGCTTTTCCTACCTTTCTTTTTGTATGTAAAATCTTCTTATTAAAAGAGAGGATAAGTCTCATTTAGCTGCTAGAAGTTTAGAGTGGAGGTGTTCAGTTCTTAACTCCAGAGTGAGTCAGATAAAAATGTTTTAACAAAATAAATAAAAATACCTTATAGTATAGCTATTTTTAACTTGTAGTTTTATAAATCAACATGTGGCCTGTAGGGATCCTCATGTAGGGTTTAGAGGCTGGTTTGATACCACTAGATTAGAAAAGTAGCAAACCATAGATAATAGAAATAAAATCAATGACACAGTTTAAGACATTCAAATCAATTGTAACTTTAAGAGAGGTTGTAATAATAAATAGGCAGATTGCCTTAAATGAGTTCTCTTTTTCTAGCCCCAATTCATATTTTTGGTGGAGCTGCTATTAGGTATTGGAATGGAGGGGTTTAAAAAAAAAAAAAAAAAAAAAAAGAGCAGAGAGCCCAAGTGATACACAAGCTGCTTCTAATAAAATATGCCATCCTTTGGCCTCCGGCTTTTTTTTTTTTTTTTTTTTTTTTTTAAATGAACCCTCCTGCCTCCCTCCTTATCCACACTTCACCTGAATTCCCTTTAGGTCCCAGTAAAATCCTATCTTCTACAGAAAGCCTTTCTCAGTTCCTTGTAATTCTAGTACCTTCCCTTTGTTAGTTACTTCTTGTTTATTCTGCCTAACAGCTTGTTTGTAAATAGTTGTTCTCATGTTGTCTCCCCCATTGGACTTTGAGCTCCCTGAGGACAGGGATTATTTTTTGTCTCTATATCCCCAGTACTTTTCTTGATCTGGCATGTTGTGTAAGGCACTTGCTAAATTTTTTTGTCTGCTTGGATAATCCACTCAGGAGCCAAGAAAAAGTGTTCTCTCGGCATAAAAATAATCTTCCTAGCAGCAGGACAAGACTCTTTTGGGGTTTCTCCACCACTTATCCTCCTTTATTGTTGTTGTTGAGTCATTTCAATCATGTATGATACTTTATCACCCCATTTGGAATTTTCTTGGCAAAGACACTAGAATGGTTTGCCATTTTCTTCAGCAGCTCATTTTACAGTTCAGGAGATGGAGGCAAACAGGCTGAAGGGATTTGCTGAGGGTTACACAGCTAGTAAATATCTGAGGCCACATTTGAACTCAGGTCTTTCTAACTCCAGGCCTGATACTTTATTCACAGTGCCACCTAGCTACCCTGTTCCCCTCTAAGAAACACATCAGTTAAAATGCTATCAATAGATCAGGGGCAGAAGTTTGAGGTTCTGCATATTTTTGGATCTATATAACTTTTATTTATGAAAGCTTTTTAATTTTCAAAAGATAAGCATGAATAATTTTTTTTAACATTAACCCTTGCAAAACCTTGCATTCCAGTTTTTCCCTTTCTTCTCTGCATTCCCTCTCCTAGATAGCAAGTAACACAATATATGTTAAACATGGCAAAAATTTGTTAAATCCAATATATGCATACATATTTATACAGTTATCTTGCTGCACAAGAAAAATCAAAAAGAAAAAAATGAGAGAAAATAAAATGCAAGCAAATAACAACAAAAAGAGTGAAAAAGCTGTATTGTTTGATCTGTAAAACTTGATCAATACAAAAGACCTCAGTATGGGTTAATCAAAACAAATTGGCTCAGTAGAACAAATGTAGCCTTAAAATCTTTCAACAAGATTTTTTTTTTCTTTTTGCACATTTGGAAAAAAACCAGATAACTGTTCATCAGTATTCTGATGGTCAGTATCAGTTAAGATAAAAAATAGGACAGCTTACTTATGGTCACCAAAAGTGTTTTGCTCGTGTGATGGGTGAATGCACGTTCAGAGAGCATGGTTTGTTAGCTTGCTCAGTGCCCTCATGCTGACTTTGCTCGGTTCACAGAGAAATCCTACCACCACCCAGTTGTATCAAAGAGTATCAGAGAATAATTAGTTGTGGGGCATTATAATTTCTCTACTCAACCATTTTAGCCTCTGCCAATGTGTTTCCTCTTACATAAGAAGAAAACGTTCATAATCATGTCACTTTCAGATCTGAAACCTAATAATAACACACAGGTACTCATGTTAAAACAAATGCAGGAATCGTCCTGAGTTGGTACTTTTACATCAATGCAGCTAATAGCTGTTGAAGACACTTGGTATGCACGGAAAAATGCCAAGGAGGCAAAGAAATGAGGAAAAGGCTTGAAGAATTCTGCAACTCTGAAATTGTAAACTTCATCAGTGTCCTTTTTCCTGTCTTAAGAATGATCTAAAAAAGGCTTTTTGACGAACATAGCCTCTATGTTGTACATCTTTGCCTAAGCTGAGTTGGTCCATGCTGTACTTTACTAATCTCTTACTCGGCTTCAGCCAAACTAATTGATCTACCCAGTGAATTCTCTGGTTCTCTGCTTTCAAACGGTTTTTTCTGCCCAGCTGAATTTAACTCCTAAATAGCAACTGTAGTATCCATTACTTCTGGCTTCAAATTCAAGCAATACAGTTCTGAAAACTCCTCTTTCATCTTTCTCTCTCATTCATCTTGCTGGGGGAACAGCTCCACCTTAGCTTATGATTATTAACCAAATTATTATCTTCATTTTCAATCAGATAAATGTGTCCCAGAATGATAGAACAGTTCTGGTGGCCATAATTCAAAATGATCAGTTGCTTATCTTGGAAGACCTTGAGTTTAACAATCTCATTTTACAGACAAGGAGGACACTAAAGCAGAGAGAGGTTAATTGATTTAACCAGTTAGTAATAGACTAGATGGCTTGTTAGTTTGTTAG
Source organism: Sminthopsis crassicaudata (assembly GCF_048593235.1). Taxonomy (NCBI): domain Eukaryota; kingdom Metazoa; phylum Chordata; class Mammalia; order Dasyuromorphia; family Dasyuridae; genus Sminthopsis; species Sminthopsis crassicaudata. Next base: position 161,051,901 of record NC_133618.1, read on the forward strand.
CTTGTTAGACAGAATTTGAACTCAAGTATTCTCGATCCCAAACCTGGTACTTTGTTTACTTAGCTGCCTCTTAGAGGTATAGCAAGGGTAAATAGTAACAGATGGGCAACTTAAGTGTAGCAACTGGTATTTGCAAAATATTTTCAAAGACCTAGATTAAAGGGCAGCCTCTCCTCTTCAGGATAGATCCTTGCAGATGATTTGTGGAATTGACATAGACAACTGTCTCATGTGTCTTAATTGTGAAATGATATAGACAATATGTCAATGTCACAGCTAGGTTGTGATATGAATTGTTGGAGAATTTAACATCAGTTAAATGTTGAAGTATTTATTATGTCTGTTATTAATCAGTATCAGGAACAAAGATACAAGCATTTATTTGTGTAAGAAAATAGAAAGCATCTGTCAGTAGGAAATGGAAAGACTTGAGCCATGTAATGTTGCTTCTGTGGTCCTGGGTTTCCCCTCTCTCTGAGCTTTTCCGTTTCCTTAAGTAGGGATAATAATATTTGCCCTACCTATCCCATTGTGTTGTGAAGAAAGTGATTTATAAGTCTTAAAGCGCTCTATAAATGTAAACTTATTAGCTAGTCTCAGTGGGGGTTTTTTTAGTTGTTTAAATTATCCTATTCAATCTTTTGAAAAGAAAGTTTTGTCTTTTGGAAAGAAAGCTGCACTTCCATGTCAAGAGAAAGCATCCTTGGCTTTAGGTATTTTCTGTAGAAGAAGGCTCTTTTGGATAGACTATGCTTTCATATTTAACCCATCCCTCTCTTACCCTGTCCTTACAGTCACCCACACTCCACCTCCATCCCCCCAGTTTGGAATTTGCTTCATAATCTTATACAAATGCACAAATTCTATCCATTCTTTAACATTAACGTCCTCAAAGCACATCCTGTCGCCTCCTTCAAATGCCTTATTATAGTGTCTCACTTACCCCATGTGGGGATATAGCTGGAGGTGGAACATGTGTCCCAAAATCCAGAGGCGTCACATGTTCATGATTGGGCAGTGAACACTGTAGTTTCTCAGTTTCTCTTCCAAATGACTTATGTTTCTGTGGATGCTGCCCTCCCTCCAGTCATCCCCAGTCCCACTTGTACAGTGAATTGCTAGATCTTGCCATTTTTACTTTTATGCCTCCTACATTCATCCCCTTCTCTCCACTCATACATGCCCAGACCATTGCACTATTTGTCCTAATTGTACTGTTCCCAATCTGGTCTATCCTCTTCTACTCTGTCAGAATGATTTTCTTAAAGAATGGAAAGTTCAGTAAACTACCTTTATGATCAAATATAACAAATTTCCCTATTTAGCATAAATCTTGAATGTATTTCAATCTGATGAGTTAAATATGTGCAATCCTTTAAAAAATATTTCCATATTTGTCATGTGGTACAAGAAAAATCAGACCAAAAAGGTTAAAACCATGAGAAAGAAAAAGCAAACAACAATCAACCAAATAAAAAAGATGAAAATACTATGATTTTGATCCACATTCTTTTTCTGGATGCAGATGGTATTTTCCCTCTGAAGTTTATTCTCTCTGAATCACCACATTGCTGAAAAGTGGCAAGTCTATCACAGTTGGTCATCACATAATCTTGCTATTACTGTGTACAATGTTCTCTTAGTTCCACTCACTTCACTCAGCACCAGTTCATGTAAATCTTTCCAGGCTTTTCTGAAATCAGCCTGCTCATCATTTCTTATGGAACATTCCTTTACATTCATATAGCCTCACTTCTTCAGCCATTCCCCAACTGATGTTGCCACAAACTTGTAGCTTTGTTATTCTTCTTCACACATTCTCCAATCCAGTATTCAATGGAGGAAGACAAATGGACCTCTTTGCTGTTTCTCATCCATGGCGCTCCATTTCCCACCTGTGGGGCTTTGCAATCTGTTCCTCAATATAGAATGCATATTAACTAATTTCCATCTCTTATGATGCCTCAGTTCCTTATCTGTCAAATGAGCTGGAGAAGGAATTGGCAAATCATTCCAGTATGACCCCAAATGGAGTCATGAAAAGTCACACACCATGGAAATGACTCAACAATAACCACAATAATATGATGCCTATGGCTTAGGTACCATCTCCTGAGTGAAACTTTCTTTAATCTACTCCTCCCCATTCCACCTCACCAAAATACTTTTGATACAAGGGGCCAGTGCTCTCTAGTTTTTTAAATTAGTTGGTATACACTTTAGGTTTACTCATATGTATCACTTGAGCAGAAAATATAATTTGCAAGGGCAATATTGTTTTGGTTTTTGTCTTTGTATTATTCCCAGCTTGTAGCACAGTTCTGGCATATGGTACTTGACAAATGTTGATTGATTCCTTTGTTGAATGGAAAACAGAAGCAACTAAAGAATAATGCCCATCAGTGAGAAAGCTACTCAGTGAGATGGTGGGCAGTCGGAATGTATTCAAGGTTGTGTGCTAGGTCCATAAGATATTAGGGTTACATTGGGCTATAAAGTTCCTTTCCTCCTTTAAAATGTAGCTTTGACTGTGAGATTCTTTCTCTTCCCTTTGGCCCATTTCCCCTCCCCCCATCCAAGGTATAATATTTCTTTTTAATGATTACTTTTTTTTTTTTTTAAATTTAAAGCTTTTTATTTCAAAATATATACATGGATAATTTTCAACATTAACTCTTACAAAAACCTTGTGCTCTAATTTTTCCCCTTCTTTCTTCCTATCCCCTTCCCTAAAAGGCAAGTGATCCAATATATGTGCAATTTTTCTTTCCTTACTTCCACAAATATCATGCTACACAAGAAAAATCAGATCGAAAGAAAGTAGAATGCAAACAAACAAAAAGAGTGAAAATACTATGTTGTGTTCCACACTCAATTCCCACAATCCTCTCTCTGGGTATGGATGGCTTTCTTCATCACAAGATCATTGGAACTGGTTTGAATAATCTCATTGTTAAAGAGAGTCACGTCCATCAGAACTGATTGTCGTCTTCTTGTATATGGTCTTGTTGCCATGTATGATGATCTCCTGGTTCTGCTTATTTCACTCAGCATCAGTTCATGTCTCTCTAAGCCTCTGTGAAATCATCCTGATTTGTTTCTTACAGTACAATAATATTTCATAACATTCATAGGCCACAACTTATTCAGCCATTTCTCAATTGATGGGCATTCACTCAGTTTCCAGTTCCTTGACACTACAAAGAAGGCTACCACAAACATTTTTGCATGTTTGGGTCCTTTTCCCTTAATGACTGACTTTCAGGAAAAATAGATCTAGGACTAAAGAGATTCAAGGACATAGAGGATATAGTGACCAGCCTGAGGATGGTGCACCATGAAAGTTCTCTCACAAATTAAGGAGTGTGTGTGTGTGTGTGTGTGTGTGTGTGTGTGTGTGTGTGTTGGGGGTGAGGTGGAGAGGAGACATTAAAGTTCAAAAAAGGGACTTTAGCCTATAACAATTCCTTTTGGTTCTTTAGCAAATCATTGAGAGATTCTGTTCTCAGAGAAATTTCATAAATGAAGCAATGATTCATAAAACCAGAGGTTGTTTAGATGGAGGGTCAAAACACAACTAGGAATGGGGGAATATGCAGTGTCCATGGTAGTTCCCCATACCATCCCCTAAGGACTATAGAACTACATGCTCTCTGGAGAAGCTGCCCATTTATCCAAAAACAAGATACTCTGTCTCTTATTTTCCTGCTATTTTCTCTAGCTATCCCCCCATGCCTAGAATATTTTTTGTCTTCTGTTCCAACCAATGATCCCTCCCTGGCTTCCTTTTTAAGCTCCACCTAAAATCTAATTTTCTGAAAGAAGCCTTCCCTAACTCCTTTTAATTCCAGTGTTTTCTCTCTGTTAATTATTTCCTATTTATCCTGTGTATTGCTTACTTTTTTATGTACTTGTATTTTTCTCCCTCCTTGGATTGTAAGCTTTTTGAAGGCAAGGACTATATTTTACTTATCTCTATCAATTAGCACAGTACTTGGCACAGAACAGGTGCTTAATAAATCTTTATTGAATTCACTCAGCTTTACCTACATGAAAAGAAGCCTCTAGATAGCATGACAAATAGTAATTCAGGCTCTGTTGGGGCAGGACACTCTCTTGAGAGTTTTTGGACAGCTCTAATGATTAAGACTTTCTAGATCTTAAGAGTCATTTTCTCCTTTGCAAAAGCTCCTAATTCTGCTCTCAGGTCAAACAAACAAACAAACAAACAAATGCCTAATATCTCTTTTACATGTCATGTGTTCAAATATTTGAAGATGACTATCATGTCCTCCTCTGAGCCTTCTTTCTGTCAGGCTAAATATTCCCAGATCCTTTTAACTGATCTTTTCATGTCAGGGTCTCAGAGCTCTTCCCTCTCCATTGTCCTGGTTTCCTTGCTCTGGACACCTTACTTTCTCTGTAGGAATGTGAATAAGGACAGAACTTGTGATTCCATTAGTATGGAGAGAAGGAGAAAACTCTACAAATGTAGCTTAGCACTTTCTCTGTAACTTGGAGCACTGAGGCTTACGTGATTTGCCCAGGTTTACAGAGCCCAATTTATTTGGACAAAACCCAGGTCTTCTTGACTTTGAGATCAGCTTTCTATTTATTGTGCTACATTCTCTCTCCCATTTCTCAATTTTGTTGTTCAGTGTTTTATTTTGTTTTCCAATTGCGTCTGACTCTTAGTGACCCAATTAGGAGTTTTGTTGGCAAAGACACTGGAGTGTTTTGCCATTTCCTTCCCAACCTCATTTTGCAGATGAGGAAACTGAGATAAACCAGGTTAACTGACTTGCACAGGGTCACACAGCTGGTAAATGTCTGGGACTAGATTTGAATTCAAGAAACTTGAGTTTTTCTGATTATGGGCCCTGCACTTGATTTACCTCACCACCCAGATACCCTTTCTTAATATCTTTAAGTGATTCCAGAGTTGACACTACAGAATGCATTAGTTATTGCCACTCACTGACAATCACCATTATATTGGTAATTTGTTACAAACTGGACTATGAGACACAGAAGAAGAGACTTCTCTCTTGTGAGGAAGTATTATCAGGCAGGTTAAAGTGTGAACTGAGTCTGAGCTTAGGATCCTTGGTGTTCAGTGTTGTCCAGTGCCTGAGCTTGGGATGCTCAGTTTCCAGGGTTCTGGCCATTGAAGTAGGGCCAGAGGAATGGCAGAGTGCATTCTTTGGCGATCATGATGAGTTATTGGTCATCTCTATGAGGATTCTGATGGGTCTCCCAAGAACTAAAGGATCAGGGATTGTTTTTTCCATGGCAGATCTCATCACTGACTCCTGCAAGCACTGGTGAAGTCCTTGACCATTTTCATTTTGCTGTTGGCAGCCTTGTTTACTTTTTTGCATGTGATGATTTGTATAAGTTGCTTCCCTCCTTAAGAAGGTGCTCTCCTTGAAGGTAGACATTCCTCCCCCATTGCTTAGCCCAGGGTCCAGCACATGGTAAGCGCTTAATAAATTATTGTTGATTGATTGCAGAGGTCATCAAAAGTCTGGAACTTTTGGAAGTCCTTATTAAAACAGCTCAAAAAGGCACTGTTCTCAGAACATGAGCCAGTGAGCAGCCTGCCCCAGTAATTGCCACACAGGCCACCTTTGTCTGGTTGGGATGAAATTCCTTGGGCTGTCTTGCTTGGGTCGGGAAACCTGGGGCCTTGGATTGGCCGAAGGCCTTATTTGGGAATTCTTTGCCCTAATAAGTCTTGAATTGACCTCAGTGAGCTATTATCACTCTCCTCCTCAGGATGAAAGCCTCCCCTGGGGTGCGATGTTCTCACTTGTAAAGGTTATGGCAGCCTGAATCTACACCTTCTGTTTTGCCTTAACTATTGTGCAGATGAATAAAGGCTGAGGGTCAGAACACCTGGGGCTCTGAGGACTGTGGGCACTGGGTTGGGATTCTGGATATGACCTTTAGCGCTAGAGTTGGATAAGGGAGGGAGGGATTGATATAAGAGATCCCCTGCTTCAAGGTCAAGCACTGGACTCTTCCACAGTGCTGGTGGGGGGTAGAGACTCAAATCCCACCAGCGGGTGTGATAACGAGGGAGCAGCAGAGAGGCTGGTTGGTTCTAGAGCAAGGATTCCAGACATTTTTTTTTTGTCTTAAGGACAAAATGTTTTCTCAGAATGCTTTTAAATGCATAAAGGAATATCACAAGGGAAATAAATTTTGTTTTAAAATTGTTATTAAAAAAACAAAACAAAACTAAAAAAACCCAACTGTACAGATTCTGGGTTAAGAACCAGTGTTCTAGAAGGCAGATCCAAAACCAAGTACACACTAGATGCAAAAGCCCTTGTTGCGATCCAGGGTCATTTATTTCATTGATGATTTCACCTCAGTGTGTTTTTTCATAATATATGAAGATTGTTCCCTTCCACCTTTTTAGCCAGTGGAAAAGTCCAGCTCCTGCCCTTCTTTCCTCAGTTTGAGCTTTTCCTGCCCCCTTTTCTCATTAACATGAATATACTCATCCCTTTCCCCAGTGATCCACCCCAGCCCCTGGATAGAAGCTAAGTTCCTAGTGGGGTCGGGGCTGTTTTTGTTGTTGACCTTAGAAGTGGTTGCAGTTCCCTTTTTGCTTCAAGTCATTCATTTGTTGTCAGGTTGAGCTATGAGTTAGAGGCCTGTTTTCAAGCATTAAAAAAAACAAAAATTGCCTGCTCCTCACCAGAGGGCAGGAGGCTCTAACCTTCCAACCCCAGCCCAGATCACATAAACCTAGCTCTCTCTTCCTTGGGGACTTTCTGAGATGGGTCAATCTCTGTAAGAGTGGAACAGCTGGTGCTTTCTGAAATGTTGGCCCCTCTGCCTTGATGTTGGTTCTGCTCGATGGCTTTATCTTGCTTGGAGGTCAGGAAACAATGGGATTGCTCAGAAGGTAAATAAATAGTCTAAAAGCTGCTGGTTGTAAACAATATTTGCCAAAGTCTATCTTCCCAGAACAGTTGGGATGAGATACTGAACCTATGTCAGGGAAGGTGTAAAGAGAGGAGAGGTTGGGGTGAGAGAATTAATCACATGCTGCCAGTGGAGAAAAACAAAAATTTAGTTTCCCTAACTGCCTTATATTTAACAGCTCAATGTTAAATGACAATGACAATTTAATGACAATTTAAAAAAATCATTCTTTTAAAAAATTCTTTAAAATCTTATTTTAATAAAGCCTTTTGTTTTTTAATCACTTTTATTTTTGAATATATCCTTCTCACTTTCCTGACCCCTCCCTTCCCTCACCGTTAGCCATCCATCCCTTGTTTAAAGCATTTGAATTCAGATCTTCCTGACTCTAAGCCTGGTCTTCTATCCATTGTGCACTTATCAGTGGAAGTTGACAAATCACTTGGTTTTTCTAATTTTCTTACCTTTAAAAAAGGAGAAGAAAAAAAAAAAAAGATTCACTTAGGGAACATCTAGATTTGGTAAGCTCGAAATTAAGAAAACATTTTTCCCTTTGAAACCCCTATCTAAAATAGTTTTAAGAACTCCATTTTGTGTTTGAGGAAAGGTTTTGTGATACAGTCCAAAGAATGAACGTTTTGGAATGAAAAGGTCTGTTACTGGCCTTCCTGTATGTATGATTGTAGACTAATCACTCTCTTGCTAAATGACATTTTGTAAAGTGACTAGTTAACTAATGAGTTTCCTTCTAGCTCACTAATATTACTCAGACATATAATATGGATTTTAAAGCTATTGAGTGCTTGTTTCTATGTATTTATTCATTTAATCCTCACAATAACCTTAAGCCTATATGAAGCTTTTTATATTTTTTTACATTTTATATGTTTTTATATAATTTTTTTTTGTTATACATGTACATTAGTTTTAAAAAATACACATTACTTTGTGAATCATGTTGGGAAAGAAAAATCAGAATAAAAGAGAAAAACCACTAGAGAAAAAAAAAATAAGAAAGAGGGGGGGGAGTGAACAAGTGAATCAAATGCACATCAGATGCAAAAACCCATTTCACCAGCAATCTCACCTCAGTGTGTCTTTTCGTAATGTATGGAGAAGATTGTGCCTGTCTATCTTTACCTAGTGATTTATATTCAATCTCCAGAGGATAGTTTTTAGTCTCTATTTTGTAGATGTAAAACTGTGTCCCAGAGGTCAAGTGGACAAAGCCCTCTGTTTTTTGGGTCATTGTTACAATAGATCCTACTTTGCCTATATTTTTATAATCCTAACAATAATATAATCCTAATAAGGAAAAAAGCCCTTATATTTATTGTGGTATTTCATAAGCTTTGCTCCCAACAACTTTCTCAGCAGTTTAACTAAACCTGTAATACTGGCATGTTTCCAGCTCCACTTTCACCCTTCAGTGCCTAGCCTTAAGTGATGTTTATTCAGTAATATTGGGCTGTCACATTAATGGAGAGAGAACTGTTGCTGCTAATAGGCTTATGAGGAGAATTCTCTGTACGACTAAGTGGGGAGTGCTGGGCCTGAATTCAAGCCTGACTCAGACACTAGCTGTGTGACCCTGGACAAATCCCTTAACCCTCTATGTCTGTTTCTTCATCTGTAAAATGAGTGGTGGAAGAAATGGCAAGCCATTTCAGTGTCCCTGCCAAGAAAATGCCAAATGAGGTCACAGAGAGCTGAATACAATGAAAAAACATCAAAGGATTCTCAAAATTTGTCTTCAGACTTTTTCCTTGTGGTTTATTCTTCCCTGCAGTGTTGCTCCTTCCCCCCATTTCTGAGCCCCACTTTTAAGGCCACCCTATACTCCCCAAAAGCATGGAAATCATGCTAATATCTTTTTATCCTGATGGACTAAGTGTTTCCCTGAGGTCAGAACAGAAGGGAGGAGGTGATCCTTAACTATTGATTATAATGTTGAGGGGGGAAGGAGGGAATTCCTGGAAATGAGAAACAAGGGGACACATCACTTAGGTCCCTAAAAGGAAAGGGAGACACAATCATTATGCGTACCTCTTTCTGGATAGGCCTGTGCTTCTCATTTATGGAGGATATGAAATTTTGAATGATAAAGTTATATTGACTGCTAAGGAGAGAAGGGGGAATGTGGTGGATATTGGGAAATTCATATTGGCAAGGTGAAAGGTGAGAATTACATAAACAAGCTGAAGGGGAGACTGTGGGAGGTGATAGTCAAAAAACGGAGCTGTTTGGGGCTGACCCTTCCTCATTTCCAGGATTTCTTTAGCTTTCCTCTTTCCTGATTCTAGATTTGTCTCTTTATCTACTGTATCACCAAGATGGAAGACTAGCCATTTTTTCAGGTTCTCATGATCTCTCATACTTCCCCAAAATGTGTATGAAAGTATGTGTAAAAGATAAAGCAATTTTATTTTTCTCAGAAACTTAGATTTAGGTGTCAAACTCAAATACATATCCATTCCTTAAAAAACCACAGATTAGCATTGCCTTTATTTATTTTGTTAAACACTATATTTTACTTTACTGGGATGTTTTGTGGGCTACAAATTTGATATCTCTACTCCACATCATCAAGAACCTAAATGAAGAACCTACAACAAGAGAATGCTGATCCCTGACACAATTGTTACTTTGTGTTCTCTCCAGCAGGGCTGCACAAACCAATCCTCAGCTTCCCACAAAATTCATCTCTCTCTTCTCCCTCCCCCATTTACCAGCACTGTAGAAATCCAAAAGGTGATACTTGTCCTAGCTAGGACGAGAGTCCCATCAATGCCATGGGAGCTCCAGGCCAGCTTCTGTTCCCTTGTCACAGATCTCTCCTCAGAGCCTCCTGACTTTTCTGTCTGAAAGCATGTCTCACTTGAACTTTTGTTGGCTCTATCACTCCAGAATTCCAATTAAGACATTATTTTAAAAGTGTTTGGAGGGGAATGGTAGGAGAGTTCAGTTGAATGCCTCTTCAGCCCCTCTGTCTTGGTTGCACCACCAAAATAATGGTTTAAAGGAAATCAGAATTGTGAAAAGTTGTGGATTACACGCTTGAAGTAATTGATAGAATAGAAAAATTTGAATCCAATTCATAGAAAATAACTGATTAAGAATGCAAATATACCATCTAAAAGATAAGAAACAAAAAACAGTAATGTTAAAAGAAAACCTAGACATCTTAAGAAAAATGCATGTTATTATATTTCATTTAATGCATATTATTACATGCATTAAATAAGAAATAATATAAGAAAATTGCATGGACTTTATGAGCACAGAAAATAAAGTTCTGATTGAAAGAAGTCTCAGATCACATATCTTCTGCTACAAATTCCAAGACCCAGAATTGTTAAATATAACAATTTCAAAGCCTAACAATAAATTCTGCCTGCTACCTGGAGAAAGACCTTCAAATATAATAGAAAGTTAATTTGAATAACAAAACTATTATGTATCCACTCATAGGGAAAGGAGTAATGTGTTAGAAAGAACAAATTAAGTTCAACGTGCCATCCAGAGTGACCTACCTGCAAACCTGAACCTAACCTTTACTGAAAAAAGATATTCAATAAAAAAGTTCTTTGAAGCGTTTTAGAAATAAAATGGGACTTGATCAAATTATTTGCTTTGTAGATGCCCCAGACTACTGAAAGGCAAAAAATTAAACAGATACAGCAGCCAAGAATCACAACAAAACAATAGCAGAGAGACCAATAAGAGATTTCTTCTCAAAAGTACATAGGGGAACCAAAGATGAAAGCAGAAGGCAAATAGAAATGATAATGGAGAATCAAGTTTAAAACATCATGGACCAAACATTAAAATACCTCACCTATAAGTGAATCATTATTTTTTGTAAGAAAGAATTGCAGAATGGGAAGGAGCATGAAGGGAAAAGGAAAAAAGAAGAGAAAGGAGAATATATAACATACCTTAATCAAATCAAAGGTTAACAATGAAGGAAAAATAATTCCTGTAGTTTCTCAAGAAGAGTGGATAAGGATGTGAAGAGAAGGAATGAAATGATGAAAGATAAAGGGAAAATCTTATTTCATTGGTAGGAATGGGCTACTACTGATTAATGCTTCCATGAATGAGAAAAAAATATAAAAGGGCTATGGGGACCATACAGTGTATATAATCTTCAGATATTTAGCATCTGGGGAGAACAGTGGTCCTGTCTTGCAAGAGCAATCCAAGCAATAGACATCCAGAAAGGCAGGAGGCCGTGAACCCAGGGAGAATATTTAATGGTAAAAGGTAGAAAAATAACCGTGGGGAGGAAGAGGATTAATAATGAACTGCACAGTCAGGGATGTAGGAAAATTAACATTCTGTCATTTGCAGGAACCCTTATTTGTAAGAGTGAAATACAACAGAAAAGGAAAGTCCAAGGAGCTAGATTATAAAAGATAAGCTCTAGCCAGTGCTGGGGGGGTTATGGGAAGATAAACACTGGTGGGTGACCGATAAATCAATTCATGATATTGATGGGAGCTTTGGAATTATGTAAATAAAGTGACCAAAATGCTTTTGCCCAGCCACCCACAGATTCTATTAGTACACAAACCTAAACAGGCTATTGATAAGGGGAAGTCGCAGATATAGCAAAATATTGATAGCAAAACTTTTTGTGCAATCAAAGCAAAGTATATTAGAGAATGGGAAGCAAACAGTGGTAAATGATTCTATTGGGTTAGTATTGTAATGGAAGAAAGGAGAAATGTCATGAATATAGAGAAACATTCCAACATCTGTATGAACTGATGATGTGTTGAGAAGAGCAACAACAATCATCTAAACAAAAAGAACCAGTGCTACAACAATCAAAAGTGAAGGATTCATTGCAAAATTTATAAAGAGCAAACATGATGAGAAAGAAGAGAAAAACACTGAACTACTGCCCCTTTTGCTGAGATGAAAGGGCCACAATTGCAGTATACATTGCACATAATTTTAGCCTTTTTCAACGTATTGAACACTTATGTTGATTTTTTTTCTTTTTTTCTTTCCACTATTTGACATGCAACAATAATAGTTACCATTCATAAAGTATTTTAAAGTTTGTAAAGCTTTTTATAAGTATTTCATTTAAGGGGAGTTGGGGTTGTTATTATCCTCATTTTATATATAAACAAACTGAGGCAGAGAGGTTAAGTGACTTGCTCTGTCTCATATATCTACGAAGTTGACAGAGACAGAATTTGAACTCAGGTCTTCCTGACTCCCAAAAAAATGGCTCAGGATGGGGAGGTGATATAAAAAGCAAAAGATGGAAATAATTTTTTTTTTTAAAGAATTTCTATAGAAAGATTTGGAATCTAAGAACTTTAGTTTAAATTCTAGCTCTGCTCCTGAATACTTTTGTGGCCTTTACCAAATAACTTAATCTCTCAGCCTCAGATTCTGTATCTGGAAAATGAAAAGTCTGGATTATAATCTAGTCCAGTTTAGAATCTGATCACTAGGTCACCTCTGAGGGTATTTTCTGCTCTAAGTCTTATCATCATGAATCTCATAAAAAAGCAATTTCTCCCCTTGCCTCACTTAATAGTTTTTTTTTTCCCATTTAAATGTAAAAAATAGTTTTCAACATTCACTTATAAGATTTTGAGTTCCAAATTTTTTTCCTTTGCCTTCTCCAAGATGTCAAGCAATTTGATACAGGTTTTATATGTATTTTGCATATATTTATTTGTATTATTATATTATATGTATATCATATGTATTAAACATATCATCGGTCATGTGGGAAAAAAAAAGAATTGGGACAAAAGGATAAAAACATAAGAAAGAAAGAAAAATGAAAATAATGTGTTTCAACCTACATTCAGACTCCATAGTCCTTTCTCTGGATATTTTCCATCATGAGTCAAAAAACAAATTCTCAGTGCATGATTGTTTTAAACCCTCTACAATGGCCTCTTGCTTCATAGACCTTCAAAAAATAAAGTTGTTTAAACCATGGAACCAGGTGAAACTTCACGTCATATAAAGATGAGAGTAAGTCTGTTTAAATATCTTTTTGAATATCATGGAAAAGAAATAAATTAGAGTTATGGGAGAGAGTCCTTCTTCATCTATACATGAGAGAATGGCATTTAATGACCTTGTAACTGAATTTATGGGAATGGAAGTTAAAATTTTTTTGTCCAAACTCTGTGAAGGGTGTTTGATCTGATTCTTCATGACCTCTTTTTTTTTTTTTTGGCAGATACTGAAATGGCAGAAGGAAGTAGTCAGCACATTTGTTATCTGGCCATCTAATAAGCATTCAACAAATATTTGTTGATGGGCTTGATGAGGGATGATAATGTCAGGATGAAGTGAAGGGAACTGGAGAGAGGGAACTCCTTAGGAATCACCTCTTGTTGAGTAAAACTTTGAGCCAAGATATTTGAGAGGAAAGGCAGAAAGACTAGTGGGGGATGTCAACTTTTCCAGGCCCATTTGGAGGCAAGAAGTCCTTAGTCCTCCTTAATCTTAGTGACTTCCCTCTTATTCTATATCCTATCTTTGCGACTCCAGTGCTTAGCACAGTACCTGGTATGCAGTAAATGTTCTGTAAATGTTTATTAACTAACAAATGGTAGTCAACCTCTTTGAGCCTCAATTCAATTCAGTAGAAATTATGGAGGGGTAATATGCTGTTGTAAGGCTCTAATAAGATAAAATATAAATCAATTTACAAACCTTAAAGTGCTCTATAAATGTCAACTTTTTTTTAAGAGAAAGTTGATAGAGGGTTTAAAAGTGTTGATTCTGTGTGTGTGTGTGTGTGTGTGTGTGTGTGTGTGTGTGTGTGTGTGTGTGTATATGAACACTACAAGTCTTGAATGTAAAGAATTTTCTGGCCAGAGTATATTATATACTAACTAACTTAAAAACAAAATCGGATGGAATTAAGGTGTACATTTGCTGTCAGATAATCTGATTGACCTTTCTTCCTTAAAGAAAAACACTCTTTAGCATTCTTTTCTTTTGAGGTTCAAATGCTCTCCCTTTCCTACCCTTCCCCTACCCATGGAGAAGGCAAGCAATATATAAATTCATGTGAAATAATGCAACACATATTTCTGTGTTAATCATATTGCAAAAAAAAAAAAAAAAAAAAAAAAAGGCAAGAAAAGTAAAGTGAGAAAATTACACTTCAATTTATAGTCAGTTCATCATCAGTTCTCTCTCTGGATATGGCCAGCATTTTACTTGTCTTGAGACCTTTGGAATTGTCTGGGATTGTTTTGATCACAACTGCTTTACAGTTGATCATCATTATACCTTCGTTGTTACTGTGTGTGATGATCTGCTGCTGATAGGCATCCCCTCAATTTCCAATTCTTTATCACTACAAAAAAAGCTTGCTATAAATATTTTTTGTTGTACACAGGACTTATTCCTTTTATTAGACCTCTGTGGGATGCAGGCTTGGGAGTGATATTGTTGGGCTAAAGGATATGGATAGATTTATAGTAATTTGGGCTTCCTCTTTAAAAATAGGGCAGATGTTAAGGTTCTTATGGGTGGTCTAAAACAAAACAGTAGAGAGTAATAAATAAAACTAATGTCCAAAACATAGAATGAAGAGAATGAAAAGAAAAACAATTAAAATATGTTTAATTGGATATTACTCTGTTTTCAAAATCTGCTCCCTTTTTGGTGACATGAGCTGTTAATGACACTGTTAATGGAACAAGCATTAATATAGCCCCTACTGTGTGCCAGGTGCTATGCTAAGTGCTTTTTAAAAATATTGTTGCATTTGGGAATAATAACAACAAAGTTGCTATTGAGATCATTTTACAGTTGAGGAGACTGATGCAAACAGGTTAAGTGTTTTGCCGATAGTCACATAGTTAGTAAATTATCTGCAGCCAGATTTCCACTTGGGTCTTCCTAGTTCCCAAGTCTAGTGTTTTCTTCACATCATTAGCTCCTGTTAACTACCATTTATGTACCAGGTGCTATGTTAAAGGCTGGGAAAAAAAAAAAAAAAGATCCTGAGTTCAAGGATCTTACAATCCAATTGGAGAAAACTGTGGTTGTCTGGATAAGGATGTACAAGATAATTGCAGAGTAGATGGAAAGTAATCTCAGAGGGTTAGGGTACCAGCCTTGGGTGTGATAGGTTACCGAATCCATGTCTTATAGTAACATCTTAAACTACCCAGTTGGGGTTGGGAAGCTTTCTGTGATCTCTGAGATTTCTGAACCTTGTGGAACTCTTAACACGTCTTAATGGTTTCGTCTTTTATTACTTAAGGAGGTAATATTAGCAATCCCATACATTTTACATGTGTTACAGTATAACCTAGATACAATATATGTGTGTAAATCCAATTTTCTTGTTGCAGGTTAAGTATTAGATTCCGAAGGTATAAGATTAACCTGGGTAGAAAGACAGTAGTGCTAACAATTTACATTCACTTCCCAGTGTTCCTTCTCTGGGTGTAGTTGTTTCTGTCCATCATTGATCAACTGGAAGTGAGTTGGATCTTCTTTATGTTGAAGATTTCCACTTCCATCAGAATACATCTTCATACAACATTGAAGTGTACAGAGATCTTCTGGTTCTGCTCATTTCACTCAGCATCAGTTGATTTAAGTCTCTCCAAGCCTCTCTGTATTCCTCCTGCTGGTCATTTCTTACAGAGCAATAATATTCCATAACCTTCATGTACCATAATTTACCCAACCATTCTCCAATTGATGGACATCTGTTCATTTTCCAGTTTCTAGCTACAACAAAAAGAGCTGCCACAAACATTTTGGCACATACAGGTCTCTTTCCGCTCTTTAGTATTTCTTTGGGATATAATTCCAATAACAGCAATGCTGGGTCAAAGGGTATGCACAGTTTGATAACTTTTTGGGCATAGTTCCAAATTGCTCTCCAGAATGGTTGGATTCTTTCACAACTCCACCAACAATGTATCAGTGTCCCAGTTTCCCCACATCCCCTCCAACATTCATCATGGCCAATCTGACAGGTGTGTAGTGGTATCTCAGAGTTGTCTTAATTTGCATTTCTCTGATCAGTAGTGATTTGGAACACTTTCATGTGAGTGGATATAATTTCAATATCATCATCTGAGAATTGTCTGCTCATATCCTTTGACCATTTATCAATTGGAGAATGGTTTGATTTCTTATAAATTAGGGTCAGTTCTCTATTTTGGAAATGAGACCTTTAACAGAACCTTTAACTGTAAAAATGTTTTCCCAGTTTGTTGCTTCCTTTCTAATCTTGTTTGCATTAGTATTGTTTGTACAGAAACTTTTTAATTTGATGTAATCAAAATCTTCTATTTTATGATCAATAATGGTCTCTAGTTCTCCTCTGGTCATAAATTCCTTCCTCCTCCACAGGTCTGAGAGGTAGACTGTTCTCTGTTCCTCTAATCTATTTATGATCTCATTCATTTTGATCTTATCTTGGTATATGGTGTTAAGTGTGGGTCCATATCTAATTTCTGCCATACTAATTTCCAGTTTTCCCAACAGTTTTTGTCAAATAATGAATTTTTGTCCCTAATGTTGGTATCTTTGGGTTTGTCAAACACTAGATTGCTATAGATGTACCCTTTTTTGTCCTGTGCACCTAATCTGTTCCACTGATCGACTGGTCTATTTTGGTGACTGCTGCTTTATAATATAGCTTTAGATCAAGCACAGCTAGACCACTTTCATCTGACTTTTTTTTTCATTAGTTCCCTTGAAATTCTTGACCTTTTATTCTTCCATATGAATTTTGTTGTTATTTTTTCTAGGTCATTAAAATAGTTTCTTGGGAGTCTGATTGGTATAGCACTAAATAAATAGATTAGTTTGGGGAGTATTGTCATCTTTATTATATTCGCTCGGCCTATCCAAGAGCTCTGAATGTCTTTCCAATTATTTAAATCTGACTTTATTTTTGTGGCAAGTTTTTCGTAATTTTGCTCATATATGAATATATATTAGTTCTTATGTGGAAGCCTTTAGACAGACAATTACAAAGTGACTACCTCTGTCCTTCAAGGAGGTTATATTCTAAAGGGGGGACCACCAGCTTGAAGAGGGGGTTAGTGGGGGGGCCTGGGGAGCAGATTAACACATCCTCTCTGGAACCAGCAGGGAAAGCAGCTTTTCTCTGTGCTGCTCCAGGCTGCGACCTTCTCTGTAATTTCTCTCCCCCTCCCCCCTTAGGATATGAGTTTTGGGGCAGGAACTTCATTTATTTTGTATCTTTTTGCCTTTCTTTGGCACTTAGTAGGCGCTTAATTAATGCTCCCCGACTCCACGGAGGATGTTCCGAGTTTTGGCTCCTTCCATAGGAGCTCTTTCCAGCGGTGGAAGCTGTCTGGAGATCTGGGCCCTGGTCTCAGCTATCTGAGGCCCCTTGGTCCAGGAGCAGAAGCCAGGGCTCCAACTGTCTGTTTTCCGTGGCCCTTGGGCTTGGGCTACCCGGTTTCCCCGTGCTATTTAGTCACGGTGGGCTTGTGATGTGGCTCCTCTCCGAGCAGGCGCGCGGCAGCTTTCCCGGACGAGCCCGGCGGCGGGGGAGGCCCGGGCCTGTCTCTGGAGGGACCTGGCCCAGCCGGCCCCGCTTTCAGATCTGAAGGGCTTGAGTCAGGAGTTAAGGAGTCCCACCGCAGCGGGTGTGCTGGGACCGGGCCTCGGGGCAGAAAGCCTAGGTGGGGACGCTGGGAGCGCCTGGAAGGGCCCCTGGGCCCTCCCTCCCACACGCTGGCAGAGTGGAGGTCTAGAAGAGGCCGCAGGGGCCCGCCGTGGCTTGTCCCGCGTTGAGAGGGGTCCAGGCCCCTCCTGCCTGGGGGTCTGTGTGCTCCTCCGAGCAGACTGGGAGGGGAGGGGGGCCCAGGAGAAACTCGAGAAGCAGGCTGGCCGGGAAGGAGGCCCCAGGAGTCCCAGCGCCCCAGGCCCGGGGGTACGAGAGCTCTCCTGGTCCTTGAAGGCCTGTTCTCGTCCTTTCAGTATTGTCTCCTCTGTGCAAAGCCCGTGTTTTCCAGGCTATCGCCTTACTTGAGTTCAAGTTATTTTCCACTGCGGTGGCTCATTTTCTCTCCTCGAAACCCCATCCCCCTATTTCACCAAGAGTTCAGCTGGGGTGGCTTACTCGTTTTCTTTGACATTGCTGTTGTTTAATATTTTAGTTTTTAACAATTAATAACTATACATATTGTGTATATGTAATGATATATAATAAAATATTTATAATTAATTTAACAATGAACACATTTAACAATTTAACGGTGTTCCTGCCTTTGCTCCAACATCTTGGCTCGGCCTCGTTTTCCAATTACATGTAAAAACAATTTTAACTCTTTTTCAAAGTTAGAGTTCCAAATTCTCCCCATCTCCCCCAAAGGTAAGCAGTTTGACCTACGTTACACATGTGTGGCCAAGCAAACACAATTCTGAAATTCTAAATGCTGAAAGTAGAAAAAAAAAGACAAAAAGATCCTGAATTCAAGGATCTTGCAATCTAATTTGAGAAGACTGTGGTCGTATGGGTAAGGATGTACAAGATAATTGTACATCACAATCAAAAACACAAATGAAAAAAACTCCCAAGAACATTTTTTAAAAGGATCTTTGATCTGTATTCAGGCTCTGCCAGTTCTTTTTGTGGAGATGACCAGCATCTTTAATCATAAAGTCCTATGGAACTGTCTTGGATCATTATATTGTTGAGAATAGCTAAGGTATTCATAGTAGATCATCGGACAATATTGCTGAAACTGTGTATGATGTTCTCCTGTTTTTGCTCATTTCCCTTTCATGTTAGTCTTTCCATATTTTTCTGTAACAAATTATTTTCTTCATTGAATTTTTCCGCCTCTTACCTGCTCATTTCTTTTTTTTTTGTTTTTTAATAATACATGCAAAGATAATTTTCATCATTCACCTCTGCAAAACCTTGTGTTCCAAATTTTTCTCCCTCTCCCACTTCCATAGATAGAAAATAATCCTATATAAGCTAAACGTGTACAATTCTCCTGAACATCTCTCCACATTTATCATGCTGCACAAGAAAAATTAGATCAAAAAAGGTGTGTGGGGGAGATGATGCTCATCATTTCTTAAAGCACAATAATATTCTATAGCAGTTATATTGAGCCATTCCCCAGTTGATGGCATCCCTTAGATTTCCAATTCTTTGATGCTGCAAAAAGAGCCACTATATAAAGGAAATGGAAACTTGAGAGGATGCCCATCAGTTGGAGAATGGTTGGGTAAATTATGGTATATGAAGGTTATGGAATATTATTGCTCTGTAAGAAATGACCAGCAGGAGGAATACAGAGAGGCCTGAAGAGACTTACATCAACTGATGCTGAGTGAAATGAATAGAACCAGGAGATCATTGTACACGGCAACAAAATTATACAATAATCAGTTCTGATGGACGTGGCTCTCCTTAACAATGATCTTGTGATGAAGAAATTCATCTGCTGATGTTTGCATGCATTTTATTTTCTTTCTCATTTTTTTTCCCTTTTTGATCTGCTTTTTCTTTTGCCGCAAAATTGTGGAAATATGTATAGAAGAATTGCACATTTTAACCTATATTAGATAACTTGCAGTCTAATGGAGGGGATAGGGGGAAGGGAGGGAGAAAGAATTTGGAACACAAGGTCTTACAAGGGTGAATGTAATGCTTTGAAAATAAAGCTTTATTTTAAAAAAGAGCTGCTATAAAATTTTTTGTACAAACAATGGGTCCTTTTCCTTTTGGTTTTTTATCTCTTTGAGATACAGATCTAGTAGTGGTATTGCTTGATTGAAGGGAATGCATGATTCTATAACCCATTGGGTTCTAAATTGCTTTCTAGAATGATTAACTTCACCAGTAGTACAATAATGTTTTAATTTTCCCATATCCCTCCCAAACATTTGTGATTTTACTTTTCTGTCATATTAGCCAATCTGACAGATGTGAATTGGTAGTCCAGAATTGTTTTAATTTGCATTTCTCTTATCAACAGTAATTTAGAGTATTTTTTCACGAGTATAAATAGCTTTAATTACTTTGAAAACTTTTTGTTCATATCTTTTGACCATTAATAAATTGAGGAATAGCTCCTATTTCTATAAATTGGACTCAGTTTTCTATATGTTTGAGAAATCTTTATTTTTTTCTATACATTTTTCCACATTTATTAAGCTGCGTAAGAAAAAAACAGATCAAAAAGGAAAAAAATGAGAAAAAAACAAAAAGCAAGTAAACGACAACAAAAAGTGAAGAATACTATACTGTGATCCACATTTAGTTCCTACAATCCTCTCTCTGGGTGCAGATGACTCTCTCCATCACAAGTTTATTGGAATTGCCTTGAATCACTTCATTTTTGACAAGAGCCACATTCATCAGAATTAATCTTCATAGAGTCTTGTTGTTGCCATGTATAATGATCTCCTGGTCCTACTCATTTCACTCAGCATCAGTTCATGTAAGTCTCTACAGGCCTTTCTGAAATCATCCTGTTGGTCATTTCTTATAGAAAAATAATATTCCATAACATTCATATACCACAATTTATTCAGCCATTCTCCACTTAGTGGGCATCCACTCAGTTTCCAGTTTCTGGCCACTACAAAGAGGGCTGCCACAAACATTTTTTTGCACACACAGGTCCCTTTCCCTTCTTTAATATCTCTTTGGGATATAAGCTTAGTAGAAACACTGCTGGATCAAAAGGTATGCACAATTTGATAGCCCTTTGAGCATAGTTCCAAATTGTTCTCCAGAATATATCAGTGTCCCAGTTTTCCTACATTCCCTCCAGTATTCATCATTAACTTTTCCTGTTATTTTAGCCAATTTGACAAGTATGTAGGGGTACCTACAAATTGTCTTTATTTGCATTTCTTTAATTAGTAGTGATTTAGAACATTTTTTCATATGATTAGAAATGTTTTTAATTTTTTCATTTGAAAATTGTTCATATTTTTGACCATTTACTAATTGGAGAATGGCTTGTATTCTTATAAATTTGAGTCAATTCTCTCTATTTTAGAAATGAGATCTTTATCAGAACCATTGGATGTAAAATACACCTCCACACCCCCCCCACCCTGTTTTCTGCTTCTTTTCTAATCTTGGCTGCATTGGTTTTGCTTGTGCAAAAGCTTTTTAATTTAATAAAATCAAAATTATTCCTTTTGTATTTTGTAAATTCCTTCCTTTTCCACAGATATGATAGGTGGACAATCTCCTTTTCCTTATTTGCTTATAATATCACCCTTTGTGTCAAAGTCATGAACCTATTTCGACCTCATCTTGGGGTGTGTGTGTGTGTGTGTGTGTGTGTGTGTGTGTGTGTGTGTGTGTGTGTATAGTTAGGTATGGGTCAGTGCCTAGTTTTTGCCATATTATTTTTCAACTTTCCCAGCAATATTTGTCAAATAGTGAGTTCTTATCCTACTGCCTGATCTTGGGCATGTAGGTGTATAGAATAGGTATACATATCAAACATTTACTGATAAATCATAATTTTGCAACCTCCACATTCACTTAGATCAAAAACCACAATTTAAGAAGCTGCTCTAATGCCTGCTTATTAATTCTGAATGTCTCCCAGGATTCTATCCTTGGCCTCTCATCTTTTCTATCTGATTATTTCATCAGCCCCATTGAGTTTAGCTACCATTTCTAAGGCTGATTCTCACATTTCTCTATTCGCTCTTGAATTTCAGTTCCATATTGACAAATATCTTTTTTTTTTTTTTTTTTTTTTTTTACATCTTGATTGGATGAATCAAATTGAATTGGATGTTGCTTCCAAACTCTTCTCCCCCCCCTTTTTTTTTTTTTTTTTTTTACTGTTATCATCAAGGGTATTGTTCTTGTTGTTGGTCACTTGTTTCAATTAAATTTGATTCTTCAGGAACTCATTTGGGGTTTTCTTGACAAAGATATCAGAACAGTTTGTCATTTCCTTCTCCACTCATTTTACAGTTGATAACATAGAGGTAAATAGGCTAAGTGACTTGTCCAGTGTCACACAGGTTTATCTGATTCCAGGCCTGGTCCTTTTATCTTCTACAAGGAATTTTTATTCAGGTAAAGGTTGGATTAGATGGAGATGGCCCCTGAGGTGGTTCTCTCTCTGGAATTTTTTGGTTACTGATTGTCTTTTAATACCTTAGGGACTGACATCCTATGATGTCATTCAGTTCAAGTCAGTAAACATCCATTAAGGTACCCACTCTATGAAAACATAATTTAGCTTAAGCTGAAGTTGAAAATATGTGTGAAACAAAACTAAGGCAGCCAAAATTAGAAGAAAAATAGAAAATTGGAGGGAAAATTTTTATAGCAGGTTTCTTTATTAAAAGCTTCATTTAAAAATATACATAAGGAACTGAACCAACTTTGTAAAACTAAGATCCATTTCTCAGGTGATAAATGGTCAAAGGATATGAACAGGCAAGTTTCAAAAGAAGAAATCAAAGGGATCAATAATCCCATGAAAAATTACTCTAAGCCACTTAGAGAAATACAAATTGAATCAGTTTCAGGATATCATCTCATATCTCTCAGATGGCCAATATGACAGAAAAAGGAAAACACCACACTCAAGGGGGTGTTGGAAAATAGGGACACTAATGCCCTATTGGTGGAGTTGTGAAGTGGTCCAGCCATTTTGGAGAGCAATTTGGAATTATGCTGTAAAATTGTATGTTCTCTTTAATCACTTTCTAGATCTGCGTCTTGAAGAGATGGAAGAAAAGGACCTATTTGTACAAAAGTATTTCTAGAAGCTCTTTTTGTGGTAGCAAAGAATTAGAAATTAAAGGGATGTCCTTAATTGGGGAATGGTTAATCAAGTTGTACATGATTGTGATGGAATGCTATTGTGCTATAGGAAATTATGGGCAGGATGGTTTCAGAAAAACCTGGAAGGATTTTTATGAATTCATTTCAAAATGGAGTGTGCAGAAGCAGGAGAGCATTGTAATGTAACGATCAGCTGTAAGTGACTTAGCTACTCTAATCAAACCATTGTCAAAGACAGTTTAAAAGGATCCTGTGAAAAATCCTATCCACCTCCAGAGAGAGAAGAAATCGGTGGGAAACAGATTAAAGCATATTTTTTAAAACTTTAAAAATGTTCATGGAGGGTATATATGTTTTACAACATGACTAATACAGAAATGTCTCTTGCATGACTTCACCTGTTATATTGCTTGCCTTCTCAAGGGATTGGGGAATGGAAGGAGGAAGAGAGAGAATTTAGAACTGTTTTTAAAATGAGTATTAAAGAATTTTAAACTTAAATAGGAAATATTTAATGAAATAAAATGCACCTGTGATGCAAAAACTAACGGCCCTCACCTTTCCTCATCCCAGATGGCCCCCATATGTATACCTGGGGGATCTCACTGAGTGATGGGCTCACGCCTCCTTTCTGGTTTCCCTTCCTGCAGGTATCCGCCCTTACAAATGTGAGATCTGCAACAAGGCCTTTACCCAGCGCTGCTCCTTGGAGTCTCACCTGAAGAAGATCCACGGGGTGCAGCAGCAGTACGCGTACAAACAGCGCCGGGACAAGCTGTACGTGTGCGAGGACTGCGGCTACACCGGCCCTACCCAGGAGGACTTGTACCTGCACGTGAATAGTGCCCACCCCGGGAGCGCTTTCCTCAAAAAGACATCGAAAAAACTGGCCGCCATATTACAGACAAAGCTGACTTCTGTTCTCCAGAGGAACGCCAAGCTGAGCGAGGAGGACAAGTGAAGGGGAGGGGACTGATGCTGTGAAGTTTACATGTTGGATAAGTTTATAGGCTGGTTTTGTCCCCCCTTTCTTTTTAGATTTTTTTTTTTAAATTAAGAAACGTTCAGATCTCTCCCCTTCAGGATAGTGGTCTCCTCCTCCTTTGATCTGTTATGTACCGCCACTGATGTAATGTTGGCGTCGTCTTGAAACTAAGAGAAGTTGAAGCAAGACTTGCCAAAAGGTAGTCCTGTGTTTTGTTTTGATTTTTTTAAACAGGGGCCCCTGCTGTGTTTTGTACAAAGTCTTCTGGAAGACACTACCATTTTTATTCTGTGAGATCCGGGCTTGCTGGTACCATGAAGGAAAGTCCCCTCTCTCAGATGTTGCTAAAGTGAGAACGGGAGCATTTCCTTTCTGACCGAGTTTACAGAAATTATTTTAATAAATGAAATGGCCCTACAAACCTTTTTTTTCTAAGAAGAGATCAACTATATTTTCTTGTCAGGCTTTATGGTGTAAACTTTGACTTCAGATTGTGTTTTTGATTGTTTTTGTGATTGGTTGGGAAGGGAGTTTTAAAAAAAGACATTGAGGCGGTTGAGAGCTGGGGCAAAACCATCAGCTAAAGCTGTGCAGTGTCTAAAATGCACATCTTCAAGATTCCCTGCCCGCCCTTCCTCTGGCAGGTGTGTCGGCACCTTGTGGGCACATGGCAAGGGGCTGCTGCAACTGTAAAAAAATAAAATAAAAGAAGGTAAATTCACACACCCCTTCCTTTCGCTTTATTGTCACGGAGGCAGCTCTACCATGTACCTGAGACATTGATGAGACTTCACAGGCTCATCTCCATACTGTCCTACAGGCTTGCAGGAGGGGCCCTAATTCTGTTCCTTTTAAGCAGGTTCCGTTTTATCGCCTGTTTCCAGGACTTAACAAATCAGGGACTGTAGGGGGAAATCCGCTCGCTGGCAGTGTGTGCTAATTGACCTTTGTCTACATCTTTCTCTGTACCTGGAGTGAGACCAACTCACTGCGAGGAAAAACAAATGAAGTATTTCTTAACCAAGACAGAGTAAGAGGTGCTAATGGCCCCAGCCTGTGTGGTCTCCACCTCTTCTGGTTGGGCAACCCTGTCAGATTTAGAGCTCAAAGGAGCCTTCGGCGTCATGTGGTCCAGGCCTCAGAGAAGGAAGTCAAGACCCAGAGTAATGAGATGGCCTGCCCAAGACTACAGTCATGAATGTAGCTGAATATTAATGATCAACCAACCTTTGTACAGTGCTTTAAAGTTTACAAAATACTTTACAAATGTTAACTATTTAATAGAAGGGAGGAAACCATTTATTAAACACCTACTGTGTGCCAGTTACTGTGCTAAACACAAATACCTCATTTGATCCTCACAGCAACCATGGGAGGCCAGCCCTGTTAAGCTTCTTGTTTTTCCAATTGAGGAAACTAAGGACTTAATTTAGCGTCACATAGTCTTACAGTTTCCTTCCTATCATGTACTCTTCCATCTAGTGACATTAGCCACATTGCTGTTCCACAAACAAGATACTCTCTCAGCTCTAAAGTATTTTCCCTATTCTCCCTTCTCTCCTGTCTGCTGTTTTAGACTCTGGCATTCTTTAAGACACAATTAAAATCCTACCTTTGATAGGAAGCCTTCTTAAACCCTCTAAATTCTAATGCCTTCCCTCTCTTTGGTCCTATGTTTCCTATATTTGGCTTATTTGTACATAATTTTTGCTTGTTTTTCCTTTAGATTCTCCTTCAGGGCAGTAACTTTGGCTATTCCTCAGACAAAACAATGTGCCAGTTTCTTTTTCACTGACAATCTCTCATGCCTGAAATTCTCTCCCCCTCCTTATTTCTACCTTTTAGTTTCTCCAGTGTCTTTCAAGCCTCCACAAAAAATCTTGAAATTAAATTCTGAAAGACCTTCCTGATCTTCCTCACTGTTATTGGAAATTTTTTTTTAAATTTTTTCTTTTCTATTTTTTTTTACAAAGCTTTTTATTTCCAAAACATATGCATAATTTTCAACATTCACCCTTGCAAACCTTGTATTCCAAATTTTTTTCCCCTTCCTTCCCCTTCTTAGCCCCCCTAGAAGGCTAGTAATCCAATATATGTTAAACATGTGCAGATATTCTATACATATTTCCACAATTTTGCTGCACAAGAAAAATCAGATCAAAAAGGGAAAAAATGAGAGAAAAAAAGCAAGTAAACAACCAAAAAGTGAAAATACTGTTCCACATTCAATTCCCAAAGTCTTCTCTCTGGCGCAAGTGACTCTCCATCATAAGACCACTGGAACTGTCCTGAATCATCTCTTTGTTGAAGAGAGCCACCTCCATCAGAATTGATTGTGGTATAGTCTTCTTGTTGATGTGAACAATGTTCTCCTTTTTCTGCTCATTTCACTCAGCATCAGTTCATGTAAGTCTCTCCAGGCCTCTCTGAAGTCATCCTGCTGGTCATTTCTTACAGAACAATAATGTTCCATAATATTCATGTACCACAATTTATTCAGCCATTCTCCAAATGATGGACACCCACTCAGTTTCCAGTTTCTGGCCACTACAAAAAAGAGCTGCCACAAACATTCTTGCACATGTGGGTCCCTTTCCCTTTTTTATGATCTCTTTGGGATATAATCCCTGTAATGTTCTGTTGTCTCTAGAATACAATCGTTCTCTGGGTACAGATCTCTTGGGGAGCTTCTGGGGAGGCAGCCTTGGCTTTAGTTCTGTATTGTGTCTTTCAAAGTCTTGAATCTTTTCCTGTCAAAATCTCTCCAGCCAGCTTCAGTCTCTAGCTCCCTCTGAATCCACAGCCTTGAAGCTTGAATCTCGAATCACGAAGGTAGAATCTTGAATCCTTTTCTTCCTGAATCCTGGCTCTGAATCTCCTCGAACTTCCCTGAAGTTCTCCTGGGAAGTCTTTCTCTTGACTCACTCCAGAATCCCAGTAGAGACACTGCTGGATCAAAGGCTATGCACAAGTTAATAGTCTTTTGGGCTTTTTTTTTTTTCCCCCCATATTTTTCTGCAGAATGGTTGGATCACAGTCTGTGAGCTTTTTAAGAGTGGGGACTTTTTTTTTTTTTTTTTTTTTTTTTTGGTCATTCTTAGTTTCCCCAGCATTTAGAATAGAATTTGGCACATAGTAAGCACTTAATAAATGTTGGTGAGTTGAATGGAAGGGAGTATGTCCAGGAGCCCTCCCATCTTCCCTCTAGCTCTTCTGTATTGTTAATATCAGTTCATGATTACCTTCGGTCCTCTCACATTGGCCCATCCTCACCTGGGCCCAGAGAAGTTCCTAGGAGGCTCAGAGTTAGTGTAAGATTCTGAAGGACGCGGCTCTTTCCAACAATGAGGTGATTCAGGCAAATTCCAACTCTTGTGATGAAGAGAGCCATCTACACCCAGAGAGAGGCCCGTGAGAACTGAGTGTGGACCACAACACAGCACTTTCACTCTTTTTGTTGTTTGCTTGAATTTTATTTTCTCTCTTTTTTTACTTTTTGATCTGATTTTTTTTTTTTTCAATAAGATCATTGTATAAATATGTGTTCCTGGGGCAGCTAGTTGGTAGAGTGGATAGAAAGAGTACCAGCTCTGAAGTAAGGAGGACCTGAGTTCAAATCTGGCCTCAGACACTTCACTTAGCTGTGTGACCCTGGGCAAGGCATTTAATCCCTATAGCCTCAGCCTCTCTCCCCATGCCTATTATGCATTTAACATATTTTTACTATGTTTAACATATATTGCATTACATGCCATCTAAGGGAGAGGGTTGGGGGTAAAGGGGGAAACATTGGAACACAAAGTTTTTCAAAGGTCAATGTTGAAAAAATTATACTTGAATATGTTTTGAAAATAAAAAAAAACCTTCAATAAAAATAAATAAAAGAAAAGAAAAAAAAAGAAGTAGTTAGTATAAGTTTATGAACTGGAGCATTTTCCAATGTATGGGTAATAAAGGTCCTAGGCCAACTGTGGAATGACTGGAAATCCCCGGTAATTCTTGAGCCACAACGTATCATCCTAAATGACTTTTTCTGAGCAAATTGCTTGGTTGTCTCTATTTGTCATCAAGGATACTGTTGGTCATAACACTATAAAATATGATAAGATATTGATCTTACAAAGTGAAAGTATTGGTAAGATAATGGATAATTAAGGCAAACCTTGCTTTATTCACACATGGGTCATTCCAGCAAAAGTTGGTTGACTGACTTCTATTTTCTCTTCCTTTCCCCAAAATCCAAGTGAATAAGATTAGGTAGAAATAAATACTTATCTTCATAAATTAACAACATGATGACAAATACAAGATAGTTTTATGGGTGGGGCAGTGAAGGAGAAGCTTTCTGGAACTTGATGTCATAATCTGGTGAATAAAGGAAGGCAAATCTGGACCCTTCCTCAAAATGGAGGAAAAGGAGGGGTAGCAGAGGAGGGACAAGTCAGCAAAGACATGCTATCAAAGTGTAGAGAGTGAGTAAGGCTAGTCTGGGCCTTTCTTCAAAATGGCTCCAGGGCCACCTCAATTTGCTACACCTGCTTCTCATTCTGGAAATGAAAATCATCTAAAGTATGTGAGCCTTTCCCTTGCCTTTTGACACAGTGTACTGAACAGAATCTGACCTTTTCTTTTAAATAAAATAATTGTTAACAACCATCCACAAAAACGAAGTTATACTCCAAACAATTTATAGTTATAATTTAACTTCTTTATACTCTTTGTAAACTTCAAGGCAGTATTGAAATATAAGGTATGATGAGGATTAAGTATTGATTCTGAACTCACAAGTCCTTGGGTTCAAATCCTTTTTTTCTTTTTCTTTTTTTTTAATTAAAGCTTTTTATTTTTAAAACATGCATGGATAATTTTCAACATTTTCAGCATTCACACTTGCAAAACTTTGTGTT
This sequence comes from Sminthopsis crassicaudata, assembly GCF_048593235.1. Lineage (NCBI taxonomy): Eukaryota > Metazoa > Chordata > Mammalia > Dasyuromorphia > Dasyuridae > Sminthopsis > Sminthopsis crassicaudata. The sequence goes on from NC_133618.1 coordinate 161,080,519, forward strand.
CCATATTTTTTCTTTTCCCTCCAACTTTTCCCCTAGATGGCAAGTAATGCAATATATATTAAACATGTGCAATCAAATCCTCTCTAATGGCTTAGGGCCTTAATTATGAATACCAAGATTTGATATAAAAATAGATTCACAGAGCATTTTGCCTAGGTAACTCATTTGATTCTCACAAGAATTGTTAGGTAAATACCATGGTTATTCCCTTTGCATAGATGTGGAAAAAGGTAAAAAGAGGTTCAATAGCTTGCCTATGGGCACTTAATTTAGAAGGCATGGCTCGGGACCACCAGGCCAGAGGGATGGCCTCCGGGAATATGGTATCCTGCAGCCTTCCCCTCCCTGAAACAAGCCCAGATTTCTCTGCTTCTATCTCTTACTGCATCCTTCCATCTTGCCTTATTCGCTGATGCCTGCCACCTGTCTATTTCCCTGCTGGCCATCCCCCTTCAGCTTGGTTGCCTCTAAGCCTCCTTAGATCCTCAAGTAAGCAAGAGTGCCAAAACTCAGCCTCAGGTGGAGGGCCGAGGCTGTGGACATAGGGCCCGCCCCCCTGATGCATGAGTGAGTCTGGGGCCTAAGTGCTAGAAGAGCTGGGGGGGGGGTACCTGATGGAGTGGTCAGGGAAGGCCTCATGGAGTGTGAGGTAAGTTATTCTCCCCTCTTTGGTTTTACATTCATTTTCTTCTTCTCCTGTCTTGTAGTAAACCAAGCCAGATGAAGTCTTTCCCTTCCCTTTTCTTCCTACCCTTCACCCCAAAATAAACAAAGGACTCCTGAGGAACTAGAAAAGGGGACACGGTGCATTGGACCTGGAGTCAGCCGGACCTGAGTTCAAATCCAGTCTTTCCCAGCTGTGTAACTAAGCAAAGTCCCCTACTGCTATCTGCCTCAGTTTCATCAATTGTAAAACGTAAATAACAATTGCACTTATTTTTCAGAGTTGTGAGAATTAAGCGAAATATTATTTGAAATATGTGTAGAATAGTGCTTAGTACATAGTAGGCACTTAATAAATGTTTATTTCCCTTTCTTCTTCTCAGACTGAGCTGATGGGACTGAGGCAGTCAGTGTAATAGGGTTGGGAGGGAGAAGTGGAGCCCTCAGCCAGGTTTCATTCAGCCTGTGCTACCCTCTCCTGTTTGGGATCCCCTAGCCTTGGGGGAGTAGAGACACTGGGGATTGCCTCAGCCCCAGTGACACATTTCAGGAGTAAAGAGAGCACTTAGTAAAACAAGGAGGCAAAAGGTTCAGTGATAATTGGGAGAAAGTGAGGTTAAAGTGAGAAGAAAGGTCTCTAGGGGATACACAGTTGGGAACCACCCTGCCGACTGATGGGACTTTGACCTGGGAAGCCAAGAGCCCTTAAAGGGGAAAAAATGGAAGCTGTTGATCAGTAGGATAGAGGTGGAAGGGAGTGCACTCGAGGAGGCATTGTGAGGGTCAGAAGACCCGAATTCAAACTATGACATCGGACAAATTAGCCTCCTGGGACTCAATAATTGAGTAATCAGTGTGTAATTTCCTCATCTGAAAAATGAGGAGGTTGGACTAGAGGTTCCCTAAATTTGTGATTTGGGGAAGATGGAGTCATTGGGGTATTCACACCCAAAGCCCCTGCCAAAGGGCAAAACTTTGATCCTCATTTTACAGAGGCTATTGCTCTGAAGCTTTGCCATGGTGAGCAGGAGAAGCTGGCCTCCCAGGCTGCTGATGTACCAAGAGAACATAAGCTCTGGAAGAGACATCCTGGAGCGAGGCAGGACTGAGGCTCTCATGAAATGGACAAGACAGGTTGTCCATCAGTTGTCTTAATTTCGGGAGAAACTCAGCATCAGGTTAGCTTCAAGAGGATACATTTTTCAGCCACTTTCAAACCTCCCAGGTAGAAGTACACTGCATCAATGGAGAGGAGATCTGCTTCAAACTTGGGAGCATTTATGGACAAGAAAAAGAACTTCTGGGTCCCTGTCTACTAAAAAATTAATCTGGAAGTCAGATTTAAAAATATTCAAGAGGCACATAAAACAATAGCTGACAATTCAAGTGTCCTCTATACATGGTACTGGGTTGAACAATCCCTACTTTTAGGGATCTCAAGCTCAAATTGAGAAGAAGGGAAAAAAGATTTCTGGTTCATTGAAAAATCAAATTCTGAAAATTATTTTGTATTGAATTTAACTACCTCCATCACTCACCTTAAAAAAGAAAGGAAAACAAAACTCTTGTAATAAATATGCATAATTAAGTAAAACCAGTTCTTGTATCAATCAAGTCCCAAAATATTCCTCAGTACAACTACCCTCTGAAGTATACCCATATTTCAGTTAGGGAAAGTGAGGCTTAGAGAGTATATGGCTTAAACTGAGGTTTCACAATTTTAACAAGTATAGAAGGTAATGATTTAAATTTGACTCTAGGCCCACCATGAAAGGGCTTAGAATCTCTACCAGGTTGTCTTTTTACAAAGTGCAAAGTACTGCCAGAAGGCAAGGGATCTGAATGTTTGCAGAAGAATCTCTGCTCACGTCTTTGTGCCCCCAAGGTCAGGGTTGCTCCACTAGCCTGGTGTAAGGCCAGTTAGAGGAAGGAGGAACAGATGGACATTCCCCAAGAGGAATCTGTATGGGAGAGAGGGAATGGGAACCGATATTTGGAATTCCCTCGCCAGCCTCTTACTGGGGAGGGCCTGGCCCGAGAATGGTTCGATAAGCGGAGGGTCCGCGGCTTTGCCATGAACGGACAGATCTGTAGCCCCCCTTCTGCCCAGTTGCTATTTTGATTTTCTTCCTTGTATACATCTTGTTAGTTGGCTGGCCTGACATTTACCAGGCGGATTCCGGATACTGCTTACTTACCATTTTAGTTGACGTGGGTGAGCATTTCATGGGGGCAGCAGATGGATGGGATGACAAATAGCAGGATGGTGGTTAGAGCTAAGAACTGCTTTTCCCTGTACCACTGGGAGCCTTGTGTGGTGGCCATACATCCACGTGCTCGAAGTGCAACTTCAGGCATGTTGTGTGAAATTAGTAGCATGTGCCTGGCTGGCTGTTAGTCATAGCATGTGGGAGATAGGAGTGATTTGAAATATAACATCCAGTCTCATCCTTTTGAAGATCAGGAACCCTGATCACACAGAGACCTACGAGGGCTAGGCTCTATCTGCTTCATACAACTTCACAGAGCTAGCCTGTGTTTTTTGTTTTTGTTTTTGTTTTTGTTTGTTTGTTTGTTTAATTAAACTTACACCAGGAAAATTAAAAATCCTAAAGAATGACATGATTCTCAGGGCATTCCAGAAGACTAATCAGAAGTCCTGTTCCCTTTGCCCTACTTTGCTGCCTTTCTACACTTCCAGCAGCTGAAATCTCATTCTTTTTGTTTCTGTGGTTTTCCCACTTTTCATAGCCTTTGAATTCAAATCCAAATAGGCAAAACGTTGCAGGAGAAAACACCAAAGCTGAAGTGAGGGCACTTGGGTTCAAATTCCAGTTCTTTCATTTACCATGTGTGTGACATTGAGTAAATCATTTAAGAACTAGTTTTAAGTCTAGCTTCTCTAAATTTAAATTTTCACATTTGTAAAATGAGGGCTTTGGATTAAACTCTAATCTATAATGATGCTAAAGCATTTTTTATAAACTTGATAAACATTACTACCCAGATCGTATATAAAATCTAGGAAGTCTTGATTAACAATGGTATTAGAGTTCAGGGAAATTAATTATTAAATCTTTGATAATTTATTCATATTTATTGAGCTCTCCTTTGTGCATAATTGTTGGAGCAAATTACAATTCTAGACATTAAAATTTGGGGGCAGTGTTTTCTCAAATTATTTCAAGTTTCTTTAGATCAGATGAAAATTCAATGTGTGCGAAATGTGTATTAAAAGAGTTGAGAGGGATGCAAAGAATTAAGATATTATCCCTGTATTTATAATACTTTTGGAAAACTACCACATATCATCTATTCTCCAAGGAGAAAAAATTATGATATCCAAGGCCCTCTATTTGAATCCTGGCTCTCCCAGTTACTCCCTGTGTCACTTCAGGCAAGTCCTTTAACTTTTCTGGGTTCATTTTCTTCCGCTATAAAATGAAGATGTTAGAGCAGATAGACATTAACATGTCTTCTAAAAGTTATGAGCCTCTGAAATATGTGTTTAACTGCCAAGGCAAATGATAGAGACAAAAATATCCAAAGATGAAGAAGATCTGGACTGAGCTTGGGCTGAATCTTGAAGAATGGATAGATTGGGAATGATAGGCAGAAGGAAGACGGAAGGATATAAACAAAGCTCTGGACTCAAGAATGAATTGGGAAAAAAAAAAAAAGACAAAGAATACCCCTGGTGTTTTGGACAGTAAGGTGCGGAAGAGCTCATCCTTTAACTACAACTACTCAACGGTAAGATCAGAGATCTAGAGCTAATGAAAGACCATGGATGGATTTATGATTAGGCTATCTGTCCAAGGTCACACAAGTGGGAAGCCTCAGAGTCAGAATTTGAACCCAAGTCTTCTGACTCTGGAGACACTAAGTCTAGTAACACAACTCAAATCAGTCCCACTGGCACAGCAATTCTATGTAGGCAAATTATTTTTAAAATATATAATAGGCTTGGCAGATTATTTTTAACCATAATTTTTATTGCTATCTTTTATTTTTTTTTACACCTTCATTTCCTCATATAAAGTTGTCCTTTGCCCCACCCAGTTTTTTTTTTTTTTTTTTTTTTACTTTCTTACAATAAAATTTAAAAGGGCATGTTATTTTAACAGCTTAATTCCTATTAAAGGTATATCACAGAAGGTCTTAGACTAATGTATATATTTCACCGCTTTTCCCATTGAATATTAGTACTTTTTAAGCAAAGCTCCTTCAGATTTCTAAGTAGGATTATTCTAAGTGAAAAGGAACCTTATAGATGGTTGCTTCTATTTTCTCTCCTTCCACTAACTTCTTCTTAACTTAATCTATTAATGGGACCTCATTACTCAACTGAAGCTAATCTTTGCAATTTTGAAAACCTCTTATTTTCTCAGTCCAATGGCTTTTTCTCCATCCTTTCTGCTTTCTTGACCTCTCATTTGAGCATTTGAGACTCTTAACTGCTGTTGCTCCCAGATGCTTCCATTGATCCCTTTTAGACTCCTTTGGGGAAATAATATCCCAGCTTCTACCAGAATATAAAGCTCTGTCCAAGTCTCCCTTTCTTTTTTGGTAATCTCATTTGTTTCCATAGGTTCAGTTATCTTTACACAGAAAGCTCCCATGTTTAATAATACTCAACCATATTTTCTCAGCTTTGCTTTGTTACCAGAGGTCTTTGGGGCATCTCCAGATAGATGTTCATTGGTCTCTTAAATTCACAGTTTAAAATGGAACTCATTATTTCCTCCCTAAACCCACCTCTCTAAGCTGCCTTCTTTCATTGAAATCACCCCAATCCTTTCTATGCCCTAGGTGTATAACCTTAATTCTTTTCCCTTTGATTTCCATATTCAATCAGCTGACAGTTCTTAATGATTCCACTTGCATGGGAGAGCCAGAGAAGATCACAAAACCTCGGGACGTTTGTGCTGTATGATATCAGCGGGTTCCCCTCCCTGCAGCAAGGCCATCCTTTCAGGCCTCTGTACTTGACTGATTGATTCACCCCACGGGCATTCCAAACCTTTCTATCCTTCTCGGGCCACTCTTCCTCCCAGCCAGGCTGCCAGTCACCTCGATTTTATTAAGCTCCTGTTATGTGCCAGGCACTGAGCTAAGCACGGGGCTATAAAGAAAGGCAAAAAGCAAAGACTTCCTCTCCAGGAGCTCGTCATCCAAGGGGGAGGACCACATGCAAGCAGGAGACGGGATCGTTTGAGGGAAGTCTCTGAGAGGAGGCTTTGGGAGGAAGGAAGAACAGGAAAGGCTTCTTGCTGAGAACTGAAGGAAGCCAGGAGGTAGACAGAGGGAGTGTTCTAGACGTGAGGGACAGCCAGTAAAAGCACCTGGAGCCAGGAGAGAGAGCTGAGTGTCACAAGACACAAATGGGAAGGGGGCAGGGTATGAAAGGCTTTAGAAGACTGGACATTTGAGCCGCTGTCTTTGCTGAAAGCTTTGCCTCATATTTCCCAGTAAAATCGAGGCCAATTTTTTGGCCTGCTCATTTATTGTCACTCAGGTGTTTCCCCGCCAATATCCTTCTTCTCTCCCAAGAAGAGGTATCTTTTTGCCAAGGCAGACCCCCGCTGCATGAACCTGGTCCTCCAGCAGATTGCCCCCTCTGTCCTTCCCACTTTCTCACTAATCTTTAATCCCCGTCTGCCACTGGTGCCCGTCTGTCAACATGCTTGTATCTCCCCCACCCTCAGAAACCCTTTGTACGGATAAGACTCCCTAAGAAAGCCTGCTATATTTGCTGCCTCCACTTCTTCTCCTGCTCAGTCGCTTCTAAACTCCCTGTAATCTGGCTTCGGACCAAATTATTCCCCTGAAACGTTCTTTTTAAAGTTACGAGTGATGTCTTCTCTGCCACATTCAATGTCCTTTCTTGATCCTTGATCGGCTGTGGATCGCCCACTCCTCGGGGATGCTCGCTCTTCTCCTTTTGGGGTACTGAGTTCTCCAGGTTTTCCTCCGATCTCTAATTCTTTCTCAGTCCTATTTGCTGAATGTCCTTCCAGGTCTTCACCACTTAGTGTCTGCCACTTTTTTCTTCTCCCTCCACATTATTCACTTGGTGAGCATTAACACCCATGAATTCAGTTACCATGACTACAGAGAGGATTCTCAGATTGGTTTATCTAGGTTTAACTTCTCTCCAGACCTACAGTTTTGCATCAACAGCTGTCTAGTGGACATCTTGAATTGGATATCTTGTAGACATCTTAAACTCATAATATTTAAAATTCGTTATCTTTCCCCTAAGACCCTCTGTTCCTCTAAATTTCCCCATTATTGTTCAAGGTACCATGACCCTCCCAGTCACTCAGGATCACAATGTAGGTTTCATCCTTGTCTCCTCACTTACACTCATCCCTGACATTCAATCCCTTGCCAAGTCCTGCCATTTCTGCATCTCCTGTATACATGCCCTTCTTTCCACTCATACTGGAATCACTCAGGTACAGGCCCTCACCACCTGACACCTGGACATTTTACAATAGCTTCCTGGTTAATCTCCCTATCTCATCTCCCTTCTCTAGTCTGCCATTCAATTGTCAAACTGATCTCCCCAGTTTCCTCCCTCCTTCCCTGCCTCCCTCCCTCTCTCCCTCCTTCTTTTCCTTCCTTCCTTCCTTCCTTCCTTCCTTCCTTCCTTCCTTCCTTCCTTCCTTCCTTCCTTCCTTCCTTTCTCTTTCCTTCTTCCTTTCTTCCTTCCTCCTTTCCTCTCTTCCTCCCTCCCTGCCCTGGCCCTTTTTATGTCCTTTTTTTACAATTTACAATCCTTCACATGCTCTAAGACAAAGAGATACAAACCTTCTTACTACTCCTTGCACACACTACATATTCCACTTATTGCACTTTTTTTTTGGGGGGGAGGATTATTTATCTTTTTATTATTTCTAGTCACTATTAATTACCTTCCATTAATTTAATTTTTATAAAATACATTTTCAGGTAATTGTCCATTATTTCAGTTAATTTTTTATTCATTTTAATTGGCTTTCTCAGATGCTGATTTCATATGAAAAATGTATTGCTATATATAATATAGGCCTGCAGCTACAGTCATGTAAACTAATTAGTTTTTTATTCCAACCACAGAGGGGTTACTGCTGACACAATTACCAAGTCCAATTGACCCCGATGCTGCAACTTGTAGTTTGTGTGATGCTGCTTTTGACACACAGAGCTCTACCAGTATGACTTTAGTCTAGACTGAGCTTGATCATTCATGATTTTATGGGCATCTGTTTGCATGGGCTGCTTTCAGTGTTTTGCCTGCATACTTAAAATTAGCCTTGCGGGACTTCCCCCCACCCCAGTCACACTTTTGCAACTGTCCTAGCTCACAAGAGCTATAGAAAAGCTGCATATGAATGTATTTTGCAACATCTTCACCCACTGTCATCCAAGAAATATTAGGAAGAAAGATAGTTGGTAAAAATGATTTTAGGTCCAAGAAAAATACAGTCAGGTCAGGTATATATGAAACTAAATCAACAACTGGACAATGGGAATAAATACATAGTAGTCATTTTAAGGTTAATCTTGACAACTCCAAACAGCACAGCTGTCACCTCAAAAGGCCCTGTGACCATCAGACTGGAATGTCGTTTGCAATTTGCAAAAGATATTTTTGTGGCGTTTTAACACACAAGATCTTTGCTCCCAAAACAGCAACAGCATTTATAATGCTCAGTGTTTCCACCATCTATCAAAAACTCTTCAAGAGGAGTTAAACCATTTAGACACATTTACTTATAGTTTACTGGCTTTGCTTTTTGAGTGTCAAGATTTAAAGGAGTAGCATTGCTGTTGGTTCAGCAGCATACATCTATTTGCCAGACAAAGCAGGCACTCATGGAGGCGTTTTTTGGTTAAGATTTTGAAAAGGGAGACAGGGATTATATATATAGCTTTCATTTAGCCTCTCAATAGAAGCACGTTATTCTTTTTTATAAAGGACTGGTATGGAATATTAAATATTTCAAATTTAAAATTATCCCAGGTAATTCTAAGATTATAAATGTTAGAATTCTTATAGATCTACTTTAGGAGAGGGAGTGTCCTCATACCTCAAACTCTTCCTTTCATGGAAACTATAGGCCCATTGAGGATCCCATTTATGTGTTACTGATACTTTACATCCCACTATCCATCTCCACCCTGCTCAGATGAGGCTGTCATATGAGATGAAATGAAAGAACTGTCCCCTACTCAATCCAAGATCATTTAAAGAGCATTTCCTATTTCTGTGCTATAGAGATCAAAAACAAGAAAACATGGCTCCTTCTGATAATCTATTTGCAGAAATAAGATGAACTAGCAAGAAACGCTGAGAAAAAAGTGTATTTGATCATGTTGATTATAATTCTTGTTATTTAAGGAAAAATTGTTCATTCTAGACAATGAATGCTATAAAATTTGGGAAAATAGGAGGCAGAGCTAAAATGGAAAACTAGAGTCAGTAACCTATATGAACTCTTTTAACATTTCCCTCTAAACAACTTTAAAATAAAACCTCAAATAAAATTTTGGAGTAGTAGAACCAACAAAAGATCAGGCTGGCACAATTTTCCAGACTGAGAAAAGTTAGGAAGGCAGCAGGAGAGATCTGTGACACCAGGATGGAAGACAAAGACATTAAGTCAGAAGAAGACAACAATGTTAAAACAACTACAAGCAAAACCTTAAAGAAAAATTTTAATTGGACATAAGTCTAATAAGAATTCCTAGAAGTATACTTTAATATATTTAACATGTATTGGTCAACCTGCCATCTGGGGGGAGGGGGAAGGAAGGGAAAAATTAGAACAAAAGGTTTGGCAATTGTCAATGTTGTAAAATTACCCATGCATATATCTGGTAAATAAAAACTATTAATTAAAAATAAAGAATTCCTAGAAGTTAAAGAATTAAAAGAGGGGTAGAATAAAAAGTGGGAAAAGAAATGAGACTGATGGCAAGAAAATTACGAAAAGATAGCTTGGTAAAAGAAGCATATAAATATTGAAGAAAATATCTTAAAAAGTAGAATTGATGATAAATGGTCAAAGAATATGAACAGACAAGTTTCATTCATATGAAGAAATTAAAACCATCTCTAGTCATATGAAAAGGTGCTCTAAATCACTATTGATCAGAGAAAATCAAAATGCAAAGTAAGACAACTCTGAGATACCACTACACACCTGTCAGATTGGCTAAAATGACAGGAACAAATAATGATGAATGTTGGAGGGGATGTGGGAAAACTGGGACACTGATGCATTGTTGGTGGAGTTGTGAAAGAATCCAGCCATTCTGGAGAACAATCTGGAACTATGCCCCAAAAGTTATCAAACTGTGCATTCCCTTTGATCCAGCAGTGTTTCTATTGGGATTATATCCCAACAGGATCTTAAAAGAGGGAAAGGTACCTGTATGTGCAAAAATGTTTGTGGCAGCCCTTTTTGTAATGGCTAGAAACTGGAAAATGAATGGATGCCCATCAATTGGAAAATGGCTGAATAAATTGTGGTGCATGAATGCTATGGAATATTATTGTTCTGTAAGAAATGATCAACAGGATGATTTTAGAGAGGCTTGGAGAGACTTACATGAACTGATAGTAAGTGAAATGAGCAGAAAAAGAATTTCATTGTACATGGCAACAAGAAGATTCTACATTCATCAGTTCTGATGGAAGTGGCTTTCTTCAACAATGAGAGGATTAAAACTAGTTTCACTTGTTCAGTGATGAAGAGACCCATCTATACCCAGAGAGGACTATGGGAGCTGAGTGTGGATTACAACATAATATTTTCACCTTTTTTTCTTGTTGTTTCCTTGAATTTTATTTTCCTTCTCATTTTTTCTTTTTAATTTGATTTTTCTTATGCAGCTTGCTAAATGTGGAAATATGTGTAGAAGAATTGTACATGGTCAATATATATTGGATTTTTTGCTGTCTAGGAGGGGTGGGAGAGGGAGAGAAAATTTTGGAACACAAGGTTTTGCAAGGGTGGATATTGTAAATTATCTATGCATATTTTTAAAAACAAAAAACTTTAAAATTAATTTAATTAAAAAAGTAGAATTGATTAAATACATTGAAGAAAATAATTGTAGAATTTAAAGTTAGAATTGGGTAAATGGAAGCTAATGACTTCATGAGATATCAAGAAACAACAAAACAAAGTCAAAAGAATGAAAAAAATAGAAGAAAATATAAAATGCCTCATTGAAAAATCAGCTGATCTTGAAAATAGATTAAGGAGCCATAATTTAAGAATTTATTGGACTACCAGAAAGCCATGATCATAGAAAGACATCCTATTTCAAGAAATTATCAAAGAAAACTGCCTTGATATCTTAGATCCAGAGGATAAAATATTATTAAATAACCAATTGTTAATATTGGGGAGATCCTATTAGATCAAAGCTTAGTTCTCGGAACTAATGATGACAGGCTGATGATGAGATAATATCTTGGATGAAACTTAAACACCTGAGAAAGCTTAGATCTGATTAAAAGATAGAGATTCTAGTCTAGGTGAATTTGGGTCCATTGCGTTCTAGTGGGACAGATTTGAGTGGAAGTGGACCCCTACCCTTTTGTTTAGATTGCCCTAGGTAAGGATGATTTGGATAGATTTAAGTCTCTTAGTCCAAGATATCCCTATTAGAATAGGTCTTCCTCTCATTATAATATTCAGAGATGATTGTCACCTGGTAGGAATACCCACTCTTACAAGGCCATGTAAGCATCAAGAGACTCTCATGAGAGAAATTTAGCTAATGAGAGAAGACCAATGACCATCCATTTATTATTTGCTAGCTATAATTAATAAAATGATTAATAACTTAGAAATTATGTCTCTCTAACTTTTTGTATGTTTAGATGGCAAAGGACCTAGAATCAAAACAATGAATAACATACCCAGCAAAACTGATAATAATCCTTCAGAAAAAATGCATATTTAATGAAATAGTGGACTTTCAAGCATTTCTGAAGAAAAGACCAGAGCTGAATAGAAAATTTGACATTCAAACACAAGACTCAAGAGAAGCATAAAAAGGTGAACATGAAAGAGTAACCATGAGTCAGTAAACTGTTTACATATCTATATGGGAAGATGATATATGTAGTTCCTAAGAACTTTATCATTTTTAGAGCACTTAAGAGGAGTCAATACAGAAAGAGGACATGAATATGAGTCAATTATGGTAGGATGATCTATAAAAAAATTAAGGGTTGAGAAAAAGGGAGAGGACAGGCAGAATGGGAAAATTTTTCTCACATAAAAGAGGCATGCAAGAAAAACTTTTTACAGTAGAGAGGAGACTGTAGTGTTTGACAATGCTTGAACTTAATTCTCATTGGAATTGATTCAGAGAGAGAATATATAAATGCACACACTCAGTTGGATAGAAATCTATTTTACCCACTATGGAAACAGGAGAAGATGAAAAGAGAAAAAAGGGAAATAAGAGAGAGGATGGATCAAGGGAGGCAGTGGTTAGAAGCAAAACAAACTGTTGAGGAGGGATAGGATAAAAAGAGAAAGAATAAAATAAACATAAGAAAATGAAATGGAGGGAGTTACATAGTAATCATAACAATGGATGTGAATGGGATGAACTTACTCATAAAGTGGAAAGTGAATGGGATGAACTTACTCATAAAGTGGAAATGTATAGTAGAATGGATTGGAAACCAGAGTCCAAAAAAAAAAAAAAAAAGAAAAGAAAAGAAATCAGAGTCCAACAATATATTGTTTAGCAAGAAACACACTTGAAATAGGAAAAAAAAAAGGATTGTAATAGAATCTACTATGATTCAGCTGAAATAAAAAAAAAGGCAATCAAGACTAGCACTCAGTAGAAAAACGACATTTTTAAAGATAATATAAAAAAGTTTTTACATCAACTTTCTCTAGGGCCTCATTTCTCAAATATATAAAAAACTGAGTCAAATTTGTAAAAGAGCCATTCCTGATTGATAAAAGACCAAAGAACATGAATTGGCAGTTATTGGAAGAAATCAAAGCTACCTATATGTATATGAAAAAATGCTCTAACTATGATTAAAAAAATTAAAATTAAAATAACATTGTAGTACCACTTCACACCTATCAAAAATGACAAATGTTGGAGAGGATAAGGAAAAACAGATAAGTTAATATATTGTTGGTAGATTGGTCTAACCTTTTTGTAATTATGCCTAAAGACCTGCATATCTTTTGGCTGAGCAGTGCCGCTACTAGGTTTTTATTCCAAACAAATAAAAAAAAGAAAAGAAAAAGGACCTATCTGTACAGAAATGTTTGTAACAGCTCTTTTTATGTTAGCAGAGAATTGAAGGAATCCTCATTAATTGGGGAATGGCTGAACAAGTTGTGGCTTATAATTATTACAGAGTACTACTGTATTATAAGAAATGACAAGAGGGATGGTTTCAGAAAAATATGGCAAGAACTATATGAATGTAAAGTGAGAAGACCTGGGAGGTCATTATGCACAGTAACAGTACTATTATAATGATGATGAGCTATGAAAGACTTGGCTACTCTCATCAACATAGTGATCCAAAGACAATTTCAAAGAATTCATAATGAAAAAATGGTAGGCAATTTTTTTTCTGACTTCTTGAGGGCAGTGTCTTTGCCTCTGTATCTCTAGGGCCTATCAGGATACTTAGCACTCACTAAGTGCTAAATAATGTTTGTTAAGTATCAGTTCCTGCCTTTGGCCTCTTGGATGAAAAGAAAACTTGGTGTTTAAAGTCTTTTACAACATGGCTGCAGACTACTTCGTTGCACATTATTTACTTTCATGCAGCCTGCAATCTGGCCAAATTGTCTTCATTGCTTAGGTCAATATTCCATCTTTTGTCTAGATCCTGGAATGCATTCTGACCTTTCTTCTGCTTCCTAGAATTTCATGTTTTCTTCAAGGCTCAGTTCAGAAACCATCTCTGGTGGGAAAACCCTCTTAAAGCTCTTAACTGTTAGTGTTCTCAATCTCCCTATTGTGTACACAATTGCCTACTGACAGGTGGCATTCCTGGGCTCACTGAGGGCAACAGAGAGAAAGCTAGAGCTTCTGGGAGGTTTTGAAATCCCATCTTTGGCATTTCCTGGCTATAGGACCCTGCTGATCAGAACCACGGGCAACTCTCAAAGACTGTAAATGGAAGAAGTTTTGTGGATGTGGGTTTCCACCCATCTGGACCCTGCTACCCTCTCCTCTTCCCCAGAATGTAAGCCCTTTGGGGGCAGGTTTTCACTTTCTTTTTACATCCAATGCCTAACGCACAGTGTTTAGTAAGTGTTTGTTGGTCTGGATTGGTTTTAACTTCTAGTTTTCCTTTTCTATCATTTTTTAATTTATTTTTAAGTTTATGGAATAAAATAAACTTTTTTTTTTTTTTTTTTTTTTTTTTTTTTTTTTAGCTTTTTATTTTGCGGAGATGGTTTTCAGCACTCACCCTTGCACAACCTTTGTGTTCCCCATGTTTTCTCCCTCCCTTCTCTCCACCTCTGCCCCTAGAAAGCAAGAAAGCCAATTCAGGTTAAACAGGCACAATTCTTCTGTATATGTTTCCACGATGCCCAAGAAAAATCAAATAAGAAATGGAAAAAAGGAGAAAGAAAACAAAGCAGCAAACGACATCAGAAGGAGTGACCGTGCTATGTTGTGAGCCCCACTCAGTTCTCCCGGGCTTCTCTCTGGGTGCAGATGGCTCTCCTCATCACAAGGTCATTGGGATGGGCCTGAACCAACTTATCGTAAAACAATCATTTTTATAACATTTCAATAAAAAGATGCCCGTAAATGAAACTGCCAATCTAGCCTGCACAACTTGGAATGACTGGGGTTCTGAGGGTTTCCTTCCAGGGGACTTTCCTTTCAGAAGAGGCCATGTAGTGTGTCATCCAGCATGTCACGCTCGAATACAGAGGCCACTAACTGTTCACAACGATCCTGGTAAGCTGCATACTGACTTAGAAAACCACAAATCAGCATTATCTATGTTTTACAGTATTTTTTATTTTGTCAAATATTTCCCAATAAAATTTCAATCTGCTGCATTTCAGAGATGAGGTTTCCAGGGAGACGGGGTGTTTGACAGCTCTGGCGTGGAGGAAAACTCCCTGGGCCGGGTCGGGAGCTGGGTGCTAAGGCCGGGTTAAATTGGAGGGATATTCAAAAAAGCCAAGCTTGCTAGTTCTTTGTAGTACAGATGCACACTTCATGTTCTTTTTCGGTCCTTTGCAGAGAGATGTTCCCATTTGTTTATATTCATGAAGTTTATGTTTAAAAAAAAGAAAAACATTTTTTCCAAAAAGAGTTAGGTGCCAGTCCTAGCAGTCACGCCTAGTTAGTTGGTGGGATTGCAGATTTGTACCAAAGGATCTTGGCGTTCATTCACGTCTCCGGTTCTTGCCCCTCCGCTGCGCTGTTGCACCACTAGATGGCACGCGCGAGTCCCTGGAGTTTTTCTTGAAGGATTCCGTTCATTTCAGACACTAACTGTTTACGGAGGATTCCGGAAGCTCGCCCTTCTAGCCCCAGACCCGGAACGCGCCGTCCGGGTGGTGCCGGCCCTCCCCCCTCCCCCCGCACTCGGTAGCGTGCCCCGCGCTTTTGCTCCGGCCCCTCGGCGGGCCTTCCCGGTGACGTTCTCCTCGCCGGGGTGGGGCCTTGCTGTTTGCGTGTTTTCTCCGGGCGAGCGCCCCCGCCTGGGACCTCCTTGTACCCCGGGCTGCGGGACCCGTGCGAGCGCCCCTCGGAGCAGGCCCCGCGGCCCCGGGCGGGACTGCGCCCCTTCGCCGCCGCTCCGGTGAGAGCCGTGGGTGGGCACTCGGTCCCGGCCCCAGCCCTCCCACGCCCCCACCTTTCTTTTGTCCAGACCCCCCTTTTCTGGCCACATTCCCCCTGACATTGGCCACGAAGCCTTAGTGATGGAAGAGACTCCAGCTACGCGAGGGGCTTTTGCAGGCAAGCTTTCTGACTTGCTTTTCTTGCCCTCTGAGCCTCGAGGCTCAGCCCCGATGGCTAGAGTAAGAATTACGTTTCAAATTGCATTTAGCCGAATTGGTGTTTTCTGCTAAAACCCTGCTGTGAGTGACTTCGAGTTTGCCGAGGTTTTCATTTCTAGGGCCTCAGAGCCCGCCTCAGAGCGGCTGTAGAACTTGGCTGTTCCCTGGCCTGGCCCTTGTCCCACGGGGCTCCTGCCCAGTCACAAGGGACCGACGGCAGGTTTGGCCTCTAGAGAACCGGAGCCAGGCCTGGGCAACCTGCAGCCTTGCCCTGCTTCGCTGGCCCGCCATTCAGGCCTACTTTTATGACCCTCTTCGGGTTTTCTTGGCAGAGATCCCCGAGGAGTTTCCCATTTCCTTTTCCAGATTATTTTACAGATGAGGAAACTGAGGCAAGCGGGTTACGGGACTTGCTGGGGTCACGCTGACTTCAGGCCTGGCATTCTATCCACTATGACACGAATGACCAATTCATGAGCTTTTGTACAACTCGCCTTCTATACTTAACAGAGACGGCCATGTCCCAAATCAGTAACATAAATGTGCCGACTCCAAGAAAGCTGTGAATTAACTTTATGGAAATTATATCTATATAAATAATTACCAATAGGATTTTATAGGGAAGCATTTTCTAGTACCTTTAGAAATAGAAATTTATCTTTTTTAGGTCTTTTTTTTTTTTTTTTGGCAACGTTATTATTCTATGAAGTTCTCATATTTCAAAAAACCCACGTTGCCAGCCACCATTAAGCTTCAGATTGTTGTCAGGATTATAGTTTATAGGATTGTTTACTGATATTAAATGATGTTGTCTAAGAGTGAGTTTATGATGAAACCCACAGAACAATTTATTTAATTTTAGGACTCTAAGAAATAAAGTTCTAATAATATCATGGAATAGTCTGCTCATATTTTTTTTGCTAATCTCTTTTTAATCAGCAAATGATTTCAGTCACCGAACTCATTCAGGTTAGGGAATGTCTATGTGATTTCTGATTTTGTAGCCTATTAAAATGTTTGCAAAACTGACAAACATAAATGCTAGATTTGCCCTAGAGAGGATAAACTCCTAGGGCCACAGCTGTTATATAGATTTCTTTGAAACCAGTTAACCTCTTCTTTTTTCTGCCCAAATTTTATTCTGAAGCTTTTACTTTGGAATCTTATATCACCAAAAACTGAGATAAAAAAACTCCTATCACTGGAAAGTAAAATTGTAGATACTATTCCAACAATCTTCAAAAATGCATACCCATGAAATGAGCAGGACCAGGAGATCATTATACACTTCAACAATAATACTATATGATGATCAATTCTGATGGATGTGGCCATCTTCAACATTGAGATGAACCAAATCAGTTCCAAGACAGCAGTAATGAACTAAACCAGCTACACCCAGGGAAAGAATTCTGGGAGATGACAATGAACCACTACACAGAATTTCTGATCCCTCTAATTTTGTCCGCCTGCATTTTGGATTTCCTTCACAGGCTGACTGTACAGTTTCAAAGTCCGATTCTCCTTGTGCAGCAAAATAACTGTTTGGACATATATAATATATTGTATTTAACTTATACTTTAACATATTTAACATGTATTGGTCAACCTGCCATCTGGGGGAGGGGGTGGGAGGAAGGAGAGGAAAAATTGGAACAAAAGGTTTTGCAAACCATCAGTAAGCATCATATATAATGGGGATAAACTGGAACCTTTCCCAGTAAGATCAGAAGTGAAACAAGGTTGCCCACTATCACCATTACTATTCAATATTGTATTAGAAATGCTAGTCTCGGCAATAAGAGTGGAGAAAGAGACTAAAGAAATAAGAGTAGGTAATGAGGAAACCAAACTATCACTTTTTGCAGATGACATGATGGTATACTTAGAGAACCCCAAAGATTCAACTAAAAAGCTATTAGAAATAATTCACAACTTTAGCAAAGTTGCAGGATACAAAATAAATCCACATAAATCCTCAGCATTTTTATACATCACCAACAAAATCCAACAGCAAGAGATACAAAGAGAAATTCCATTCAAAATAACAGTCGAGAGTATAAAATATTTGGGAATATATCTACCAAAGGAAAGTCAGGAATTATATGACAAAACACTTGCCACAAAAATAAAGTCAGATTTAAGTAATTGGAAAGACATTAAGTGCTCTTGGATAGGCCCAGGGAATACAATAAAGATGACAATACTCCCTAAACGAATCTATTTATTTAGTGCCATACCAATCAGACTCCCAAGAAACTATTTTAATGACCTAGAAAAAATAACAACATTCCAGATCACTATTGATCAGAGAAATGCAAAATAAGACAACTCTGAGATACCACTACACACCTGTCAGATTGGCTAAAATGACAGGAACAAATAATGATGAATGTTGGAGGGGATGTGGGAAAACTGGGACACTGATGCATTGTTGGTGGAGTTGTGAAAGAATCCAAGCATTCTGGAGAGAAATCTGGAATTATGCCCAAAAAGAGAATGTATATAAGATGCATATACTGGTGGCATAGATAATTCAGCAGAAGCCAACTCAACTACTTTTTGGTATTGTTTTAACATGCAAAAATCTTTAAATTAACACATTGCTAGGTTAAATGAGTTCTTACCTAGTAGCCATTTTGATATTTTTTCCAGGATGTGTCAATTAATAAAAAGTTTTTTAAAATCTAAAATCTCTGGTGCATGGATAGATCCTCTCCAAATTCTATGTAAACCAGACATGGTCTCTTAGCCTTTCCATGAACAAGACATGCCATCTCTCAGATACAAGCATTTTTTCTGGCTGTCTCTCATGCCTGGAATGTTCTCCTTATCTATGCCTATTGACTTTCTTGGATTCCTTTAAATTCCAACATAAAATCTTATTTCTTAAAGGAAACCTTTCCCAATCCTTCTTAATTCTGGTGTTTTCCCTCTATTAATCACTCTTATTTCTTCTATATGGAGCTTGCTTTGTATGTATCTGTTGACATGTTTTCTTTCTTGTTTGATTGTAAGCTCATTGAAGACTGGGACTGTCTTGTCTCTTTTTGTATCCTAAGCACTTAGTACAGTACTTGGTATATGGTTGGTACTTGATAAATGTTTACTAATTGTTTGATTTACTAATTGGTTTAATTATTAATTGGCTAACAAGAGTAACAGGATAAAAAGGCAAATATGGGTTGGCTTCTACCCCAGTGATATACTAGTATATATAATCATGTATATATAATACTTACATTGATATACATACACTCATGCATATATTATATGTATATACATTTATACATATACACATACACTTATAATTGTTCATACAATTTACAAGTTTTATTATTTATTATTTGTAGTTGTGAAAAAACACAAATGTTACCTAGGTATAGACTTTGCTCACTAAATTCTATCAACAAAGACTTCTTGAGCTTTTTGGGGGCTCATTAGGATATAGTCATTTAATTCTCAAAATGGAAATGACATAAAAAGTTTTATAACACAGTCCAAGATTAACTATAATATTTGCCTATACTATTTCCTTTCTTTTCAAGGAAAGGATGATTGCCACAGTAACAAGACAAAATGTTAACAGAAGGTTTTTCTTGTATTGATGGACAGCTCTTCACCTCAGAAAGTCTTCTAGATTTCCATTCATTCAGTTACAGTGAGCTAACTGGAGTTCCATGTTTTCACAACTAAAAATCAATAAGCCATTATCAACATCAAAAAAATTCAACATTTAAGTATTACTGATAAGGTTTAGATTTAGGGAACCAAAATGAAATTAGGGTTTCTGGTGGTCAGGGAGTTAAATGATAAGGTCTAGTGGCAGGTTTGTTCAGGGAACCAAATGGAAAGGTTTGGCTTCCCTGCAACCCCTTGGGATTCGGTGCAAGGATAGGGAATTTTGGGGACTCCCTTCTGACAGCACAGAGGTTCTCTGTAAAGGAATTTACAGACCTGAAAACCTAGATTGATAAAAGAGGTTTATTATAGGGATTGGAAGTAAGGTTAGAAATACTGACAGAAAGGCAAAAAAGTCTGGTTAGGGAAATAAGTGAGGATAAAGAGAGGGTAATACTGGAAAAGAATATTATTCCAATAGGTAGATCTATGGAAAATGGAGTTTTGCACTAAGAATGCAGTCCTCAGTGAACAGAAAGTCCTGGCAACTGAGTGAGCTGCTGAGGTCCATCTGCAAAGACCCTAGTTGATGGACGCTCATTTTATTGGTTGTCTTGGTGGGGTTGGGAAACCAGAGCAAATCGAAACCAGTAGGGGCTGGGAGAACCCAAGTTGGCTCAGATCCAATTGGGGCTGGGAAAAGCCCGGATCTCCTATTGGAATTCAAAGGTATGCTTTCGATCAGGATTTGTGAATCAAAGGCCCTGGTATCCTGGACTGATATGCCTCAGCTAGGAGGGGCTGGGAGTAATCTGAAAGGAATCACAAATCAATAGGAAATACTGTTTCTTAAAGGGATCACAACCTGCTTTATTACCACTTTTAGATTTCATTTGATAGCAAAAGAGTTGGAGGGAGTACCCCTATCAGTGAGATCATAGATTTACTAAATTACTGAAGTATCCTGTGAGAAAGGGTAAACTGGCCTTGAAAAGTATCCTGTATTAGTCTGGATTCAGAGTAGTTTGATTCTTTTCTTTTTCTGTATATTTTTCTAGTCGAAGTAGCCATTTGGACCAGTATTGGGAACAGAGCTCTGAGTCCATGAAATGCGTGTGAGCAGGGGATCCATCTTTGTAGGCCACCACAATTAAACCACACTGAACCTAAGAAAAAAGAAATAATATTTTCAACAAGTTCTAAAATAGGCCTAGGGTTCTGGTATATTTTCTTTTCCTTCCAAGTTAAGAAATCTAAGCTCACTATAAAGCAATCTACATGTTGTTTTCACATTCACCAAGATGTATTTGGCATAAGACTGTACCAAGCTACACATCGATCATAAAGGACAATTGGATGGCTCTGGAGGGTAACAGGCAGAAAGTAAAAAATGCTTGAAGGACTGGAATGGAAGGTGATAAACAGAAGTCCAGAGAGGAAGAGGAATGAAAGAAAATCCTTTTTAGATCGACTCAGGGGCAAGAAAGAAATTAGGGATAAAAGACCACAAAGATGGAAGGCATAAAGCACAAATGAAACGAGGCTCTTAAAACAAATACCAAGCAAAGTTCACAATTCAAGTCAAAAGACTGACCTCAAAGTTATAGTTGGCATCATGATTAATGGCTCCAACATAAGCTACCACTTGTAAAGGGTTGTCATACGTGTTCCGGATAAATGGTTTTGGTTTTTCTGATGTCTTCCAATCGATCACACACAGCTTACCTCTACAAGGAAAACAGCACAAAAACCTGACTTTCAGGTTAGATGCTAAGCAAGAAAGCACTGGAGTAGAGGCCTCCGGCCGTCCTCGCTACCTACTGCTCATGGTGTTCTAGCTGTGGTCTCCTTTCTCCACAGTAAGGCACATTCCACTTTAAAGGACTCTTGCCCTTGGGTTTTTAATCCTTTTAGGAGAAAAAAAAACTGTCACTGCTAATAATAACTTTGTTAGCTCCTCTTTCCCAGTGAGAAACTCTTTAACCTTTCCTTGACATGCTAATTCAAGGTAATTACTAGTTGCTGACTTTCAATGTAATTTGCTTCCTGGGGTGCCATGGTGAGTGCCTCAGGAGGAGGCACATGGGAGAAGAAGCAGTATCTGCTTACTCCAGTCCTCACTCTCTTAATTCTGGCTTCGAGCTTTCCTTAACACTTCCTTTGTGTTGCCTCATCTACCCACAGTGCATGAGAGAAAAAGGATGGCCTACATCCAAGCTTGACACACTACCTGGGCACTGAGCAGATGACGGCTACTCAGTCTGTCACACCTTCGATTTTCTCATCTGTAAAATGGGGATAATGCTAACTGCAAAATCTGCTTCACAGGATTGTCATTAAGATCAGCTAGGTGTCCTCAAACATATCCTAGCTATGTAACTTTGGGCAAGTCACTTGACCTCCCTGTGCCTCAATTTCCTCATCTGTAAAGTGGGAAAACAATAGTGCATAATTCCCAGGCTTGTTTTGAGGATGGGATTTTTTTTTCAATAGTAATTTTTTTTCCCCCCAAACACATGTTAAGAAACTTTTCAAAATTCATAAAAAAAAAATTTCTCCCTCCCTCCCTTACCCATTCCTAAGACAGCATGCAATTTGATATAGGTTAATAAACAAGTACAATGCTTCTAAACACATTTTTATTTTTGTATATTGTTCAAGAAAAATCAGATCAAAAGGGGGAAAAAAACCCCAAGCAAACAACAACAAAAAGGTGAAAATACTTTGTTTCAATCCACACTCAGTTCCCATAGTCCTCTCTCTGGATGCAGATGGCTCTCTTCATCATAGGTCTCTTGGAATTGACCTGAATCACCTCATTGTTGAAAAGAGCCATGTCCATCAGAATTGATCATGGTATAATCTTGTTGCCATGTACAATGATCTCCTGGTTCTGCTCACTTCACTTAGCATCAGTTCATGTGGGCCTCTCTAAAATCGTCTTCCTGATCGTTTCTTATATTGGAACAATAATATTCTATAACATTCACATACATAATTTATTCAGCCATTCTCCAATTGATGGGCATCTACTCAGTTTCCAGTTTCTTGCCACTATAAAAAGAGCTGCCACAAACATTTTTGCACATGTGGGTCCTTTTCCCTCTGAAAACAAGATTTTTGTAAAGCACTCTGCAAACTTTCTAGTTATATAAATACTAGCCATTAATGATGAGGTTAGGGGAAAATGATGGGATTAGTGACAGTAAGAGAGTTGTTAAAATCCCCATTTAGTTGACACAGGTTCTTCTTGAAGGAATCCACAAACCCGAGATATTAATTGCCAAAAATGGAAGTTTATTGTTGAATAGGAAGCCAGTTTTGCTAAGAGACTGACTTCTTTAGTGGCAAAGTCCTAGTAGGGAAATGGAGGCTGGAACTGAGAAGAGAATGCCTTCTTAGCGGGTAGGGTGACTTTAACATTAAAGAAGTCAGTTTGTTGTTTTCAAAATTTTTTGAGTTCTAGTTTCTTTCCCTTATCCCCACCCACAATTAAGAAACCACATGTGAGGTTATACAAAACATTTCTATAAAAGTCAAGTTGTGAAAGAAAATATAGATGTCTTACTTTAATGTAAATAAAAGCCCTCAGGAAAAATTAAGTTAGAGAGAGAGGGGGAAGGGATGGGAGTGGGGGAAGGGATGGGAGTGGGGGGGGGGGGAGAGAGAGAGAGAGAGAGAGAGAGAGAGAGAATGCTTTAATTTGTATTCCCTTCTCTGGGTATGGATAGGATTTTTCAATCATAAATCCTTTAGAGTAATCATGGATGATTATACTACTGAGAATAGCAAAGTCATTTACAGCTGCTCATCCCAGAACATGCTATCACTTTGATTACAATACATTTCACTTTGCTTGAGCTCATGGAAGACTTTTCAGGGTTTTTTTCTTCCTAAAAGCATCCTGTTATCATTTCCCACTTAAAATAACTTTTCGTCACAAACACAATTTATTGAGCCATTCCCCAATTGATGGGCACCCCATCTATTTCCTTTTTTTTTTTTTTTTGGCCAGAGAAGAGAGATGCTATAACTAATTTTTGTACATATAGGTCATTTTCCTTTCTGTTTTTAAAATCTCTTTTGGTATTCATGCATACTAGTGGTGGCATTAGGTCAAAGAATATAACATGAATTTGAAGCCCTTTGGGCATAGATCATATCTTTTGATCATCTATCAACTGGGGCATGGCTCTTATAATTGTTAACTATTTCCCCCAATTTATTTTCTCTCTCCTTTTATCCTGTCCCTTCTCAAGAGTTTTGCTACTGACTACTCCCTCCCCCAATATGCCCTCTTTTTTATCATCCTCCCTGCCCCTTCCCATATCTCATTCCTTCCTAGTTTCCTACAGGGTAAGATAGATTTTTTATACCCATACTAAGTACGTATGTTGTTTCTTCTTTGAGCCAATTCTTATGAAAGTAAGGTTCACTCACTCATACTTTCTTTCCCTCTTCCTCTCCACTGTAAAAGCTTTTTCTTGCTTCATTTTATGTCAGATAATTGGAAGCAAAACACTTTTGAGGAGGGACAGGTTAAAGGAGAAGGAGAAAATAAGTAAGGAAGGGAGTAAGGAAGGGAGAAGGGAAATACAGTTGCAATAGTAATTGTGAAAAGAATTTTGAAGCAACTTTCTCTGATGAAGGCTTCATTTTTCAAATGTGTAAAGAACACAGTCAAATTTACATAAATAAAAAAAGGGCCATCCCCCAACTGATAAATGATCAAAAGATATGCTCTATTCCTAAAGGGTTGTAAAATCATGCATATTCTAAAGGATTCATATGACTATAAATGATTTTAATTTCTCCTTCTAAGAAGTGTCTATTCATATCACATCACATTTATTATTTGAGGAATGATTTGAATTCTTATAAATTTGATTCAGTTCTCTATATATTTTAGAAATGAGGCCTTTACAGGAATTTGTTACCAAAGAAGAAATGGAACTCATTATTGAACACAAAATAGATAATTTTGATTATATGAAGTTAATATTTTTTTATACAAACAAAACTAATACAGATAAGATTAGAAGAGAAGTAATAAATTGGGAAAACATTTTTACTTTCAAGATTTCTGATAAAGGCTTCATTTCTAAAATATTGACTCAAATTTATAAAAATTTATGCCATTCTCCAATTGATAAATGGTCAACGGATATAAACAATTTTCAGATGAAGAAACTGAAATCATCTCTAATTATATGAAAAAGTGCTCTAAATCAGTACTGATCAGAGAAATGCAAAGTAAGACAACTCTGAGGTACCACTACACACCTCTTAAATTGGCTAAGATGACAGAAAAAGATTATAATGAATGTTGGAGGAGATGTAGGAAAACTGGAACACTGATACATTGTTGGTGGAATTGTGAATAGATCTAGCTATTCTGGAGAGCAGTTTGGAACTATGCTCAGAAAGTTATCAAACTTTGCATACCCTTTGATCCAGCAGTGTTTCTACTGGGCTTATATCCCAAAGAGATCTTAAAGAAGGGAAAGGGACCTGTGTGTGCAAGAATGTTTGTGGCAGCCCTCTTTGTAGTGGCCAGAAACTGGAAAATGAGTGGATGCCCATCAAATGGAGAATGGCTGAATAAATTGTGGTGTATGAATGTTATGGAATAGTATTGTTCTATAAGAAATGACCAGCAATATGATTTCAGAAAGGCCTGGAGAGACTTACATGAACTGATGCTGAGTGAAATGAGCAGAACCAGATCTTTATACATTGTGGCAACAAGAAGATTATGTCATGATTAATTCTGATGGATGTGGCTCTTTTCAACAATTACATGAATGAGGCCAGTTCCAATGGTCTTGTGATACAGAGAGCCATCTACACCCAGAGAGAGGCCTGTGAGAACTAAGTGGGGATCACAACATGGCATTTTCACTTTTTTTGCTGTTGTTTGCAGGTATTTTGTTGTCTTTCTCATTTTTCTTCCTTTTTGATCATATTTTTCTTGTGTAGCAAGATCATTGTATATATATGTATGCCTATATTTGATTTACATATATATATATATATATATATATATATATATATATTTTTTTTTTTTTTTTTACCATGTTTAATCTATATTGGATTGCTTGCCATCTAGGGGAGGGGTAGAGGAAGGGAGGAAAATTGGAACACAAGGTTTTGCAAGGGTCAATGTTGAAAAATTATCCTTGGATCATATGTTTTGAAAACAAGAAGCTTCAATAAAACAAACAAAAATCTTTAAATACTTAAAAAAAAAGAGAGAGACCTTTATCAGAAACATTGAATGTAAAAATTGTTTCTCATCTTTCTGCTTTCCTTCTAATTATGGTTATATAGGTTTTGTTTGTGCAAAATTTTTTTAATTTAATGTAATCAAAAGTATCTATTTTGCATTTCATAATGTTCTATAGTTTTTCTTTGGCCATAAATTCTTCCTTTTTCCACAGGTCTGACAGGTAGACAATTCTTTTCTTTAGTATAATCCTTTATGTTTAAATCATGAACCCATTTCAACCTTATTTTGGTATAAGGTGCTAGATGTTGGTCAATGTCTAGTTTCTTTCTTACTATTCTCCAATTTTCCTAGCAATTTTTGTGAAATGGTGAACTCTTAATCCAGATCTGCTAATTATCTCTTCTATGTATAGTATAGAAATACTATGTTTTTCTACTATATTACATTCAGAAACATCTTGCTATGATTCTAGGTTCTCTTATTATCAGGTATTTATTTATTTATTTTCCTTTATCTTGAAATATTTATTCACAGATACCTGTATTTTCCCCTGATCTGGAGGCTATTTTACTTTCTGTTATTACTATCCTCCTTGTTGGCTCATCTGCTTATGTTCAAAGTGTTTGAGTTTTCTTCTTTCTGAGATCTTTGGTAATTCCAATGCTTTTAATTTCTTATTTTGTCCTCTTGTACACTTTTTGACTCCTTTCTCTTTGATGGTGGTTTCCCTAGGGGTTAGATCTCAAAGCCATCTCATCATCCTCCTAGACTGGGCAATTCACATTTCACCTGCCTCAGTTTCTGTCCTAGGTGACTTCTGGGGAGTCAGAAGAAGCCCCAGTTGGATGCTGGACTTTCTCTAGGCTTAGTTGAGCACTCACATGTATC
Source organism: Sminthopsis crassicaudata (assembly GCF_048593235.1). Taxonomy (NCBI): domain Eukaryota; kingdom Metazoa; phylum Chordata; class Mammalia; order Dasyuromorphia; family Dasyuridae; genus Sminthopsis; species Sminthopsis crassicaudata. Next base: position 161,106,949 of record NC_133618.1, read on the forward strand.
TATTTCCGTGGTTCCTCAGTTCTTGGCGTAAGCTGCCAAGCCACTTTTCCAGCCAGAGCAAGTGTCTGTCTTATGTGAGGTTATGTGCTCTTGTAAGCCCATGACCTCATGTGGTTCTACCTGAATGAGATAGGCAATGAAGGAAGAGGTGCTGAGTATATTATAATGTAGTAAAATTAGCCTTCTCTGCTATTAGTTTATCAAGTTTTCCTTTGTTGAGGTTCTTTATGTCCTGGACCATGGAGGTAGAATTTAAGTTTAAGAGGTAAAGTAATTTCACCTATTTTAAAGAGATTTGAGAGGTCATGAAGATCAGAGAAAATATCAGATTTCCTCATTTTTTTCTATTCTTTATTTTTTAACCAAGGCTTTTAAAAAACGAAGATATTGTATTCCTAAAAATATTTATAATTTTTTAAAGGGATTGCTTGGAGACAGAAAAGTTCCAAAAAAAAAAAAAAAAAAAAAAAAAAAAGGCATTTTACTTCCTTCTCTAAAGATAGTCCCGGGCATAATGAATGGCCAGAATTTTAGAGTAAAAATATAGGTATGAATGTCAAAACAGCCTGCTATCTGGAAAGAATTTAAATTTGGAATCAGAGGACCTAGCTGAAACAGCAGCTCTATAATTGATGAGCTGTGATCTTAAGTAAATCATTAACTTCTCTGAACTTCAATTTCATCATCTATAGATTGAGTTTAATAATACATGTACTATTTGCCTCATAGATTTGTAAGAAAAGCTCTTTGTAAAATTTAAAGGGATTTTGAAGTCATTTTGAGGTTGAGGCACCTCAATGCCCTCTTCTTTTCCACTAATTATATAATTATGAGGTTTAGATGAGCTTTTTTTTGGGAGGGGATCCTCAAAGTTCCCATATCATACTGTAGTGGTTTCTCTAAGTGGGGGAAGGGGAAGATGGATTAAAAAAAAAAAAGCATAAAAGACTGTCATTTGCTACAATAAGAGGATTTTTGTTGTTAACATGCATCTATGTGTGGTAAGTGTTTGGACTACAGAGTTTTATAAAATACTTTTCAGAAAATAACTACTGTAATTCCAATAAACTTGTGGCGGAAAGTACCATCTGTATCCAGAAAAAGAACTATGGAGACTGAATATGGATCAAGCATAGTATTTTAACTTTTGTATTGTTGTGGTTAGTAGTTTTTTCCTATCTCGTGCTTTTTTCATTTTTGATCTGATTTTTCTCATGAAGCATGACAAATACGGATATATGTTTGAAAGAATTGTACATATTTAACCCATATCAGATTGCTTGCAATCTGGGGAGGGGAGGGTGAAAAATTTCAAGCACACAGTTTTACAAAGGTTTATGTTGAAAACTATCTTTGCATGTATTTGGAAATAAAATACTGTAATTTAAAAAAAAAGAAAAGAAAATAACAACATTGAAATATACTATCTTACCCATTAAAAATTATTCTATTTCCTATTCACAATGATAAAATCAATTTTAAAAAATATATACCAGTGTAAGAGCAGTAAACATTTAAAAATATATATATACCCAGTGAATGAACATATAACTTTATAAGATTTTGGGTCTTGGTTTGTGATAATTTGCACAGCTTTTTTTTTTTTTTTTAAACTTTTATTAATTAATCCTCTTAATATTCCACTGAAATAATTAAGACTGTATGGACAACTAGGTAGTGAAGTAGATAAAGAGTACTGGGTCTAAAGTCAGAAAAAGTTGTCTTCCTGATTTCAAATCTGTCCTCAGAAACCTATTAACAGTGTGATCCTGGGCAAGTCATTTAACCATGTCTACTTTCAGTTTCCTCATCTGTAAAATGAGCTGAAGAAGGAAACAGCGAATCACTCCAGTATCTCTACAAAGAAAACCACAAATGAGGCCATGACTAAAATGAATGAACAATACCAACAATGGTTATTATTTTACAGATGAAGCAACTGAAGCACATAATTGTTAAGTGGTTGAAACAAGCAATCTAGATAGAAAGTAGGAGCTAATACCTTCCTTCTTTTACTCTTTAAGCTGCTGAATAAATAAATTCGCCATCTTATTTCAAATCTTTATAAAAAGCATTAAATTGTATTTTAAGATTATCATCAAGTTATACTTCAGAATGTCTCCTGTTCTCAGCTCTTCTTCATGAATATCTTTTATTGGAAAAAAAGATAACGAGAGTAACTGCGTTTTGCTAGGTTACAGAAGATCTTTGATGCATTATCTCTGAATTTGGAGATACTGAACAATTTGGCAGAGGAAATTTTTGTAATGCCCAAAGTTTTTTCTTGGGTCACAAAATGAGGAAGAACCAAGAACAGATTTGGCTTTTAAGATCAATAGATCATAGTATTATCCTAAGGAAAACAGGGAAGAAAGACATGAAGAAATAAGTTTTGGTATCTCTTCATTCAGTGAAGAGATTTGTACTCTTAGCACTGAGAGTAGAACCAACCATTTATAGTTTAAAGTTTAAGAATAAGAGCTTTAATCAACTAATGAAAACAAGATTTCATTTGATTCTAACAGCAACCTGGATTAGGTGATTTTGTTATTCCATTTTGCAGATGAGGAAACTAAGGTTTAAAATGATGCTATTTTCTCAGTGACATAGCTATAGCTAACAGGTGTCTGTAAGTCAAAATTAATTCTTTCCAATATCAGATATATTGCTATCTGATATCAGGTCTCTTGGGAACAATAGACTGCTTTAGATAACGATATTGTGTTTGATAGACAGGAGTTATGGGTTATTCCCAGATCTACTGAGATATTACCTTGATTTGGTTATGAACAAAGGGACTAGCATCATTCTCATTTCTACTTTAAATAAGCAGTGCTTTCAGGCATGGTAGAGATAACCCTGAAGAAGAAAAGTAGACTCTTGGGAATAATGACCAAAGTAAAAGGTACTATCTGGCAAAGATAATGTTCTCCATCTTCAGCTGCTATGGATAACTATAATGTAGCACTTACCGATATTCAGCTACACAGTCCAGTAGTCCCAGGTACTTAAGGGTCTCATGATGAACTGCACTTTCTAGAGCTCTTACTCCACTTATGTCTTTTAGGACATGCTGGACACTTGCTACATAGCCAGAACTAATAGTTTTTTCATCTAATTCCTTTAACTGATCTTGGGATGAAAGTATGGCTTCTAAGGCTTCGTGGAAGTGTTTCCCTTGCAAAAAGATTTCTAAGAGAAGAAGAAAAAAAAGCAGGAAAACTTAGAAGTGGCACTAAGAAATTTCCTGATTAAAACAATTCCTTTATTAAAATAATTTCAAAACCATATTACAGAAACTATTTTTTTTTTGGTCAAATCCTTTATTAGGTGAGAGGATAAAGGTAGGAGAGGTCTAGTTTAGTCCTTGTTGGCAGCAGCCTTCCTCATGACAGCTGGGACATGCTGAGCTCCTCTTCCTCTCGGCCCTGATGCAAGTTCCCACCCCTTTTTTATGAACTTTATCCTCTCACAAGGATCAAAGCCACACACTTCCCAGATCATCTCTCACAAACTTGGTGTGATTGGCCAGGTGTCCACAGCAGTGGCAGTGTCACAGCTTTGGAATCCTTGTTGAGGCCCATAGTCATGGGGTATTCAATGGTCATGGCTGTGACACTGTTGTAGCCCCAATTCAGAAATGCTTTCTTTAAAAAAGAGTTTCTGAACAGAAAAGATTAAAAATATTTTCAAAATTGTAATAATCTGAATTGTTTTAAGGAAGTGAAAATAATTTAAATAAGTATTCTATGTGGATACTCTAATGAAAACTAACTAGGCCTCTGATAAGTGCCACACAACTTTTGAAAGAGATGAAGCCACTGAATCACTCTTACACTTTATAATAATATGAATTTACATATACAACAGAAAAATAAATAGGGGCTGCTAAAACAGGAAAGAAAATGGGAAAACCAATGAATTATGGCTCTGTTTGCATTTTAATTAAAAGATAATTATATAAGCTTAAGGGGATAGCAACCCTTTTTTTTTTTTTTTTTTTTTTTAATCACTATCATCCTGATGGGGGCCATAGCCCCTTTAAGATTCCTTTCTGATCTCCAACTTCCTTTGGGACTGACCTTTGATTTACAAGATCTGGTCAAAACCACCCTTTTGTATTCCTAGGGGAGAGATCTGGATCGGAACCAGTTTGGGCTGTACCCAGCCCCCATTCTAATGATCTGCTCAAGTAGCCCAACCCCCATAAGGTAGATGCTAGCCCTCGAGGAATCAACCTGGGCTCCACCCATAGGCCCCTTCAAGCAAATAGAAGAGCCAAGCTGGAATCATCTCTTGGCAGAGGGTCGAAACATACAAGCACCATGCTTTGCATCACAGACTCTCTGTCCGCCACTTTTCATGTATTTCTTCCTCTATCTAATACCTTTTACTAACCAGACTTTAACCTAATTTCCAAACCCTACAATAAACCTTTTTTTTTTTTTTTTTTTTTTAATCAATCTAGGTTTTTGGGCCTGTAAATTCATATACAGGGGACTCTCGCCGCCACTAGAACTCATTTAACTTTGTATCCTTATGCTGAATCCAAAGGGGCTACAGGGGAGCTCCATTTGACTCCCTGTACCCCAAACCTGCCATTAATTAATCTTTTATGCTCTTTTTTATCCATCTTCCCCTCCCCCCCACTTAGAGAAACCACTACAGTATGATATGGGAACTTTGAGGACCCCCCCCCAGAAAAAGCTCCTCTAAACCTCATGATTATGTAGTTAGGGGAAAAGAAGGGTGCAGTGGGGTGCTCAACTTCAAAATAACTCTTCAAAATTCCTTTAAATTTTACAAAGGCAAATAGTACATGTATTATTAAACCCAATCTATAGTATTTTTGGAGGGAATATGAATCATCTTACTCATCTACTTTTAACATTAAAAACAGGAAACATAAAGGTATGAATAAAAACAACAAATTTTTAAAAATATTTTGATTAAGACAGGAATAAGAAGAGAAAATAAAAAAAAAAAAGACACAAATACAGATGAAGAAGACCTGGAGAAGCACAAAGTTATATATACTAAGATGGAACCAAAGAGAAAGAAAAAAAGGCACAGAGAAATACCCAAACATTTATACAGAGATGGATATAGAGAAACATAGTAAGAAGATAATTTCTTTGTAATGAATATCACAATCATTGTACTGTATTTTCAAATACTGAATCTATAAATATAAATATGTGAATTTTTGTTTCTACAATGACATTTATAAACGTGATTAATTTTAGGCTTCTGCCCATTCTTCAGCACTGGTCAACCTTTTCCATGAGCTGTTAGCAAGATTACAAAGACTGGTTCCCTTATGTGAAATAGATAATTCTAATATGCTGCTTGCCATGGTTAAAGAATAGGAACCAGACTTGTTAATTCACTTGATTAGGGAATTACTTAGGGGAGGAAACTTTATTAATGAAGATTGGTACTTTCTTTGCAACTAGCCTAGAGCATCGATTAAATAAAAGACTTGTTTAGGATCAGACTGCCGGTATATGTCAAAGGTAGAAGTCAACTCAGATCTTTTGGATCAAAGCCCTCTTTATCCATTATGCCTCTTTCATATCTTACTTTAAACAATTCCCTGATAAGCAAAAGTATAATAATTTATACAATTATTTGAAGTACATTATGAACTTTTTCTTACTATTAACATAAATGCTATTGAAACTATTGTTTCAGTCACATCCAATTCTTCATGAACTTATTTGGAGTTTTCTTGGAAAGACAGTGGAGTAGTTTGCCATTTCCTTCAGTACATTTTACAGATGAGGAACTGAGGCAAACAGTTGTAAGTGTCTTGCCCAGGGTCACATAGTTATTAAGTCTCTGAGGCTAGATTTGAACTTGGAAAGGTAAGTCTTTCTGACTTCAGACCCAGCATTCTATCTAATAAACCACCCAGCCTATATTTTACTGACAAGTATGAATACTAGTATGTATTTTAATGATGAGAAACATAGTTAACCCTCATTTTACAGATACGGAGTTCATGGTATTAGGAAAACTTTTAGAAATGTATCTATCTAGACAGTAACTTTAAGATTTTAAAATAATCAAAACTAATTGTTAGGAAAAATCTACACTCTTTTTACCTTAGCTTCTCTTTTCCAAACTCTGAATGGTAAATTAGTACTTATAGAATTGCTCAAGTTCAAAAAGCATGCCAGCTCTAAACATGCCTCTCTTGGTTCTGGGTTCTAGGCATGGAAGAGTTGAAGAACATTCTATTTATGTCTCTGTGTTTACACACAAACCACAAAACACTATTTTTTTCTCCCCTATTCTGGTACTGGTCCTAGGAAAACAGAAACTGATTAGATCCTAATAAGGGGCACTGAATTTGTGTTTTGTTCTGGGCACTATGTTTTAGTGGAGTCAGTGACAAGCGGGGCTGTATCCATGGAATGTAAATAGCCCCCATCTAGTGCACAATCTCTTTCCACCTCTACCTCTTGGATGGATATTTTAGCACCCAGCCTTTTTTTGGTCCTGCAGTTGGTCTGTTTTCTCCTTAGTAGCTAATATTTGTTTTTTTATTAAGACTGTTTAATCATCTGCATACTGATTCTACCCAACCAGGTTTTTGTGTGAAAGGCACAAAAGAAAGCATGAACTTGTGAACAAGGTTTAACCTGCTTATCTACATTTGTTGCTCTTTACATTTACTGAACTGTTTTAGTAGTTCCAAAAGAATTTCAAAGAAAAGTGCTTAAAGTTAACTAATCAATTTATGTACAGTATTTCATTTAATCCTCACCACATTATGGGACAGGAAGTCTTATTACTTACTGCCAAATGATATATGAAGAATGCTATGGATTGTAAAAGGTGGAGTTGAGGAGAGAATGCACTTCAGACATTTGACCAACTACACATGTAAGGGAAATACAGTATTGCACATGGGTAAGTTGGATCAGTTTGCCTGGAACAGATTTTGTAAAGTGGAGTTAATATAAAATAACACTGGACTGGAGAGGGAGGTAAAACCTGCTCTGTGAAGTTTTAAATGGCAGGTTGAAATTTTGCATTTTATCCTAAGGGATCAGAAGATTTTTAAGTTGAGGAGTGAAATGGTTAGGTCAGATTTTTAGGACTATTCATTCATTGAACAATTTTATATAAGACAGATTGAACAGGGGACAGTTTCAAGGCAGGGACACCAATTATGCAAACATCTGGGGATGGGTGATAATAAGATGGCTGTCCTGTGACAAGAGGGAGAAGGGATGAATGTGAGAGATTTGAAGCTAGAACTAAAAGAACATGTTTGCACATGAGGGTTCAGAGAATCATTCTCGAGTAACTTTAAGGTTGGAACCTGCATGACAAAAAGGAATGTGGCACTCAAGAGTAGAAGCAGAGAAATGTAAGAAAAGAACATTTTAGGAAATTCCATTTTGGCCATGTGATAAATTCTTATGGAATTTATATATGGAATGTCCAATAAGGAGTTGGTTACGAATGACTGGAATTTGTGAGAGAGAACAGTACTAATCATATAGATTTAGGAGTCAAAATGCAGAGAAAATTGGACTTATAAATGGCAGATATGATAATGAGGTGTACATAGAGAAAAGATTCCAGGACAGAGCTTAATTTCTTGTTCTGTGCTAGTTTTTTATGAATAAAGGCATTGTACTTGATGACTCTACATTCAGTTAAATTGTCTATTAGTCTTCATTCTTTACCTCAGGCTATCCCAGTAATTCAATGGAGGGGATTGGGAGAGGAAGAGAAGGCAGAGGAAATCACCTCACCTTTCTAAATACATTAGACTGTGAGCTCCAGAAAGGGCAAATGTAGTCATCCGCCTTACTTTGTGTTCCCAGAGTTTAGTGCAGTGCCAGGTATAAAATGGGCACTTAACAAATACCCTTACTTGACTAAAAACATCTTGTTCAAGGCTTATCTCAGATGTGACCTCCTGAAAGTCTTTGCTGACCCCCATATTTTCAGGTATTTAACTCATGCTCAAAATGGCTTTCTTTGACTAGCGTTCATATTGTATTTTCCTCAAAAGAACATAAACTTATTGTTGCAGTGACATTTTTGCCTTTGTTTCTCTCGTGCCTAGCACAAAGTAACAAATGTCTGCAAAACTAAAATGAATTTGAAGTAGGAAGCACTATAGTTTTCTTCTCTTTAGAGAATAATGTGGAAGTGGGATTGGATAGGTTGTGCTTATTCTGAGAGAGACAGGTCAAAATTATGGAGGTAGATTTTTACTAGTTGTAATCCTTAACAGTCAAAACTGTCCAAAAGTAGAACAGGATGCCTCTGGAGGAAATAAGCTCTACATTAGTGGAAATCTCCAAGCAGAAGACTGTCAGAATCATTTATTGACCACATATTACATTCCAGGCATGGTGTGGCCTAGAGAAGGCTGAAAATATTGTTTTGCTGTCATGTCCCACAAGACTGGAGTGACACTAGGCATGGAACTTTGCAAAGGTAGTTTCAAAGGAACTGAGAAATCAGGTAGCATATCTGATCTATTTCTTTTTTCTGGATTGAGAAGAAAAGTATTGTTGTGCAACTTTGGTTCCTGATTCCAGATATTGAGGATATCAATTAACCTCAAGAAATAACTCTCTAAAACAATGGTGCCAAATAGAACTGGGGCCACATAAGGAACCTTACAGGTTACATGCTGACATATAAAACCAACTATGATAACGTATTTATTTTTTATTAAAACAACAACACATTAAAGCCAGATAGGAACTACATTTTATCCTGTTTAGGAGCAATACTTGGGAGTGTTGTGGGCAAGATGTTCTAAGATTACATGTGGAAAAGGTGTCAAACTGTATTAACAGAAATTTCTTTATCCAGTAGTTTCATTTAAAAATGAAATTATGTGTCCAGTTTCTATCCCTAAATGATGGAAAACAAGTAATTCTAATTTGGAAATTTGTAGTGGATTTTAAGCAACATATATAAAAGATGGCTCCCTTTTGCAGCATAATTTTTTTTTTTTGGAAATATAATAGCAGAATAGAATTACCTGAAGTATGTTCTGCAAAGCCATCCTCTCCCAGCTCCAGAATCATTCGTTGTTTCCACCTCTCTAGGATTAAGATTTGTTTTGCTGTCATAGTTTGCTGAAGGATTCGAGTAACACTAGGCATTTTATTCTTCTGCAAAGGTATTTTCAAAGGAATTGAGGAATCAGGTAAAGTATCTGATCTATTTCTTTTTTCTGGATTGAGGAGAAGAACTGTATTTTGTGTAACTTTTGGTCTTGATTCTTGCTCTTGGGTCTTACATTTACTCACAGGTCCATATAATAAATCATCTTCTTGAAACAATGATTCTGGTGTTTGAGAACTAACTCTAGTTGACACAATAGAACGTATTAAATTAGAGTATTTGTCTTGGTCAACTTCTTGATAAGGGCTTTTTTTCTTTTTCTGGCTACAAAAGTTGCATGAAGTAGAGAAACCTACAGAAGGAGTTAGTTGTAGGAAAAACTTACTTGATCTTCCAAGTTTCTTACATATGCCTGATAGTGACTGCATTTTTTGGGTTCTAGATTTATATGGAATATAATTTGGTCCAAAGTTCTCCCTCTTTTACTCCAAATTTCAATGGGTATTTTGGGAGTGTCCTAAAAGAGAAAAGTAATTAATGTTAGTAATCAGTATTTTGACCAATAAAAATAAGTCAAGGAAAGTAATTTAACAGCAATTTAACATTTTCTCACTAATTTTCTATGATAGCATTCCTACTTAGCAAAACTTGTACTTGACTTTTCAGGGCACTGAGCCATTTATGTTGATCATTCATTTGGTTGATCTCTCCCTGCAAATCATGCAAAAAGATGGACACCTGGTGTGTACAAGTTTCAGAATTAGTAAGACAGCTGTTGCTTGGTTCTTAGGGTACACAATATGAATTTCTCAATACTCACAGAATCATTTCAAAGCTGAAAAAGCTGGATCATAGATTATAAAATCTATCTTCTTTATAAGGAAACAAACAAAAACATATAATAAAATAAGGAAATAAACAAAAACAAAAACTTAAAACAAAGTGGCACTAAATGTAAAATGAGGAAGCTGGTTTAGATGAGCTCTAAACTGTATTCCAATTCTAATCCTTTCATCAGGTGTCCTATAGAAGAGATATCTATCAATCAGTCAACAAACATTATAAAGTGCCAACTAAGTTGAGACACTGTACAGACCTCTCTTCTTCTCCCCTAAAAGAAAATAAAATAAAAACCCCTCCACGTCTATTATTTTTAAGGAACTTAAATTTAATGGTAGAGACATGTTAAGCATATATTAAAATTAATAGAAGATAGACTAATTAATTGATTAGTAGAGGGAGAGCATGAGGGGCTGGGGGAATAAGGAAAAATTGCATTTGTAAGTGGTGACTGAGCTGAGTTCTAGTGAAAATGAGGGGCATAGGTGAGGAAAGAATGCATTCCAGGCAGGGGAAAGAGCCAGTGCAAAGATATGGAGGAAGGAGATGGGAGTGTCATTTATGAAGAATAGAAAGAAACCCAGTTGGTATATAGCAAGTATTTGACATTTTATTGAGTTGGGAAGCAATAAACTGTGAAAACCAGCAAGATGTCAATACCAGAAAGCCAGTTTGGAATAATAATAATAATAAAAACTAACAATTGCACAGTGTTTATCAAGACATACTGGCCTTGTAATTGTTTTTTTTTTTTTTCTCTCACTTATAAATATTTTTTTTCCCAATTACATGTAAAGATAGTTTTCAACATTCCCTTACAGATTTTCACATTAGTCATGTCATAAAAGAAAAATCATAATAGGAAAAACCATGAGAAAGAAAAATCAACAACAAAAAAGTGAACGAACATTGCATGCTTCAACCTGCAGTCAGAGTCTATAGTTCTTTCTTTGGATGTGCTATCCACAGGGATAACATTTTCCAGTGAGAGTATTTTGATATTGTCTTAGATCATTAGTACAACGTTGCTGTATTAAATGTTTTCCTGAATCTGTTCATTTAAATGAACTGCATCAGCTCATTTAAATCCTTCCAGGTTTTCCTGAAATTTGCTTGTTCATCATTTCTTATAGAATAATTCCATGGAATCTAGTTTTAAATTCTTCTTCTGACACTAGCACTATGACCATCTGTCAGAGTCTCAATGTGTTTATAACATGAAGATGAGAAGCTCTTTAGTATCTAACTCAAGGTATTGTCAGTGAGGCATTTTGTCAGTTACACATAAGATACAAGGAAGTTAGGTGGACCAGCCACCTAGACTTGAGAACCAAAAGTATCTGAGTTCAAACTAATTAAAATCCAGCCTCAAACACTTACTCATTTACCCTGGTCGGGTAATTTCCATCTCAGCCTCCGTTTTTGGGAGAGACTCCCAGGGATATTGTGAGGATATAAAATATTTGTCATGCGTTTTGTAAACCTTAAGAGCATCATATAAAAGGCACTTACTATTATAAAAAGCAATTATTAATAGGCAAGGAACTGTGGAAAGCACTTAGAGACAATAAGAAAAGTTTTCCTCAAAGGAATTTTGAATTCTATTCAGAGAATATAACACGAACACGATTAAATGCAGTTTCTGCAAAGGAGTTTCTAATTTCAAGGAGAGCACAGAAGTTAGAGCTCGGGTGCGATGTGCCAGAAAAGGTCTCTTGTGGGAGATGGCCCCCGAGCTGTTTTTCCCGAGAGATGGAAAGGAAGGACAATACAGCCCCTGGGAAAGCGCTGGGCAAAGGCAACGAAAGCAGGAAATGGGATGTCGCTATAGTTACTAAACACACCTGGCAGGGGATTAATCGCCCCTCACCGTTATGGCGGCAGCTACAGATGTGGACCCCAATCCCGGGAGAAGACAAAGAAGACGCTGACAGCGTTCAAGTGACTTTCTTATGGCAATGTTGATTATAAAATAACAACAGGTAGTAATTACAGAGCCCCAGACTATGAAGTGGCGGGAAAAAAAAAGTTTGGCGCTCATTGGACGAGCGTGCGTCCTCAGAAGAGCGTGAAGAACGTGCACATACTTGAGCGCGTGCGCGGGACGTAGAGGCGTGAGGCCGGGAAAGGAAACCGGCTGAAGCTGATTGGGAGGAAATGGGGTTACAGCACGCAACCTAAATGCAGTCAATTTAAAGCTCTAGCAGCAGCGGAAGGCTGGCTTGCGTGAGCTTGGATGGGAGGCAGGACCCTGTTTGTACCTTTCATGAGCCGCAGACTCTTGACAGCTCCTTACAGCGCCGTGATGTGGCGGGCGGCAGCTCCCGCAAGACTCACTATCCCTGGTCTTATCAGGTCCCGCAAACCAGACCTAGACGTAGGTTTGGCGAGACGGAGCGATCGCATCCGTCATGCTTTGCGACTGCCATTCCCCGCTCCGCCCTTCACCCACTCTTGTCCCTATGGACTGCGGCCCCTTAAAACAGACTGGGGTCGGGAGTGGGGTGGGGGTCATGTGACCAACTTCAGCTCTCGAATCTCTTTCCTTTCTCTTAGCTTTCATACCGCCATCTTGAGTTAGGGCTCCGGCACGAGCAGTGAATTCTGCGTGGCGAGTCGTCCTGCAGGAAGAGTCTGCTTCTCTCCGTGGTGGGGCAGATAGCATCCTCTCTTTTCTCCTTCCTTTTTTCTCTAAATTTGAGACTAGCGACTAGGACAGACAGGATGTGTGAGAAAGGGATTAGATTTAGAACGCGTTCCTCTGCCCGGCTCCAAAATGGTGGGCAGGCGGCGGGCCCGGAGTCGGGCCTGGCCTTGTAAACTGCCACGTGCGGTTCGCTAGGGCGTTGCTGGGATGGTGGAGGAGTCCGGCGGCGTGGAGAGGCAGGGGCGGAGCCACGGTCCGACGGAGAGTAGGTACTTTTGCGGAGGCGGGAGCAAGAGGAGCCGCAGTCGCAGCTTCTCTTCCTCTCACCACTTTGTTCGCTATGGCCTCCGTTCCCGAGCTGCTGAAGCAGGAAGACGACCGCAGCAAGGTGAGCACAGGTGGGGCGTAGCCGCCTCTTCCGCAGATTCCCAACTTTCTTCTCCCGCCCTACCTTTCTGGGTCGCTAGCTAGCAGCCCCCTAGAAGTCCCTTTATTCCTTTGTCTTTTGCTCTCTGCCGCCACGTTTTTAATAGCTCAGACTTCCATCCTCTTTGGCCCGTCCCTGCGTCCTTCTCCTTTCGTGGCTCTAGGCTTCTTTTCTTCCACTTGGTCTTCCTTACATCCCCTTCTCTTCAGTTGCCTATCCTTTGAAATTGACAGCTAAATTTGTGCTTCCCGAAATTGATACCTTCTTCCTCCAGACATTCACCTGGTAATTGACAGGCGGGCGGGCCGATTGAACTGAACACACTGTGTACCTTCTTCCCGCACTTGAGCCCCAATTGACTATTCCTCTTGAGAGCTGCTTTCAGAGCTTATTGGTGAATTCTTTGGAGGGGTGAGAGGGAGGGAGCGTGTTTGTGTATTCCCAGTAGAATTGACAATAACATACACACACACACACACACACGCACACGCACACGCTTTAAGGTTGTGTACACGAGTTCTCAGGGGAATGATAATAATTAAAAACATTTGAGCACTTTAAGGTTGTGTTTGTTCTCGGTGGAAGAACAATAACGAATGATTTAGCACTTATTTAAGGTTTGCTGAGCAGTATGTTTATATCAACTCATGTTTTCTGGTAACCCCTGTGAGGTAGGCGATTTTCATTTTACAGGTGAAGAAATAGGCCCCAAAAGGCTAAGTGATTTTCTAGGCTTCGTGCTTAGTATTCTTTTTAGGTAAAATTTGAACTCGGGTCTAGCACTCCTTTCACAGTGCAAGTCTGCTGTATTTTCCCAGTTGATTGTAAACAAAATTAGAGCACAAAAAGCACAAAAAAGAACAAAAAGTTCTAATGAAGGAAGTTCTTTGCACCTTTTAAGTGAAAATAAATGTTTGCTGAACAGAATCACAGGGTGAACTATATTCTTAAAGTGACTTTATTTCGAATTAAGTACTGTGAGATACACACACACACACACACACACACACACACTTATTCTGAACAGTTCCCTGTGATGGTTTCCCTAAGATATAGTTAAAATTGTTTCAAAGAGGATGGGAAATATGAGAGGCTATGAGTTTGATTGTAACTATAATAAAAAATCTGTGAAAGACATTCATTATTGTCTCTTGAAATTTTTGCCTTTGGCGGTTTTTTGGGTTAATGAAAACACTAGCTTTTTTCTTTTTTTTTTGGCTATGAAATAAATGTTGAGAGCTTCTTAGTTTTTGAGAGTTTTTTAGAAACAAGAATTGATCTTGGCATCGTTCACTTTGTTTTGTCCTCGATTTTAATTCCTCCCAAGAAGAACTTTGGCCTTCATATTGGGAGGATTCCAATAAATTTAAGAAAAATTACATACTTCATACATTGCATAGTTGTTTTTTTTGTTTTTTTTTTTAAAGTGGCTGGTACTTGAGTTGAATTACACCTTCCATTGTCAAGGATTATGTACACTAATTCCCTTTTTCTGTACAAATGTTGAAAATGATGAAAGAACTTAATGTAGGTAAAACTGGCCATTTTTTAAACTAAAGACTTGGAATAGGAACTATCCCCTTTTCTTTTTCTTTTTTTAATTTTTTTTTGGTTTCATTTGCTTTATTTAAAAACAATAACAACTAGGACACCAGTCAAGGTAAACAGCACAAATTTCCCACTGTAGGAAGTCTATGGGATGATTTTCATGATTTAGAGCTCTACAGGGATTAAAAAATTTTTTTTTTTAATTATAACTTTATTATGGGTAATTTTTCAACATTGACCCTTGCAAAACCTTCTGTTCTAACTTTTCCCCTCCTCCCCACCCCCTCCTTAGATGGCAGGTAGTCCAATACATGTTAAACATGCTAAAGTATATGTTAAATCCAATACATGTATGCATATTTATACAGTTATTTTGCTGCACAAGAAAAATTGGATCTAGAAAGAAAGAAAAAAACCCCCGAAAAGGAAAACAAAAATGCAAGCAAACCATAGTTATGCCCTCTTTCTGACCCTTTTACTCCCAGCCCAGGCAAAAACATGACAATTTGTATGTGGATTATAATATGCAAAATCTTTGATATTTTGGAGCAAAGGTTTTTTTGGGGGGGAAGGGGTTAAGTGACTTGCCTAGGATCACACAGCTAGGAAGTAATACATGTCTGAGGCCGAATTTGAACTCAGGTCCTCCTGCCTTCAGGGCTGGTGCTCTATTCACTAGGCCATCTCAGCTGCCCCGCAAAGATTTATTTTTTTTTTTTTTGAAGTGAACATGTGTAATCATTCCACTAGCACAAGAATTGTAGTTTACAATTTTTAACAGTTTATTTTTAATTTTTATTTTCAGTTCCAATTTTTCCCTCCCTTCATTTCCCACAACCATGGAGAAGGGGGGAAAAAAAAGATTTTATATATGTGAAATCCACTAGTTTATAATTGAAACCCTCCCTTGAACCTCTTAGTTTGTGATTTTTTTTTTACTATGTCTTTCCTTAAATTTACATGAAATATTATCAGTGCACTGGAGACTATTCATCCAAAATACTAATGTAGGACTTGAGTTGGATGTCTCTCATCATTGCTTAATGATCACCTTAATGTTCACTTATGACTTTATGTTAGTGTTTACTGAAATATTAAGTCTTCCATTCATTAACCTTCTATAACTGCAATTTTGGTTGTAATCTAACATAAATTCTCTACGGGTAAAAAATACTTTGGCAAGTATTTGGAAGTGAATTGGAATTAAGTCCCATTATATGAAAATTTTCTTTAAAAAAAAATTGTGACTTTCCCATTAATAGTAGGCTTTTATTCTATGGATTATTGAGAAATTTGATCTTATTGGTCAGGTTTCTGCATTTTTAACATGACTTTTTGGCTCAAATGAAACAGAGCTTGATTATTTCAACAAGAAGGTCATTGTTTCCTGTATGAGTTATTGAAATGCTACTTTGTGTGGCAGAGATTTTAGTTTGGTGTACATTTTGTGTGTGTGTATGTTATGTCCTGAATAAAATTATTATGTCCACCCCACCCCCTTCCTTGTAGTTAGGATTGGGAGAATTGAGTCAGGAAAAACCTTGACCCTCTGACCACTTTAAATACCATTGTGTCATAAATTCCAGGTGCATTACCCCCCTCTGTTTGAATATTAGCCTTGCCTCACTGTCTCCTGCCCTTTACCTTCTTATCTTAATTCCTGTCAGGATTAAGTTATGATCCATCCTTTCCTGGAATTATGGCTTGTCTGTCCACCCAGTGTCCCTGCTCCCCTTATCTGCTTTTGTTTCTTCTATACATATAGTGTATACTCAGGTTATATATTCTGTTTGCAAACCCTAGTTAGACAAAACCCTATGTAAGTTTCCTGCCTTAGTTCCTCAGGGCTGGAATGATTTGGACATGAGTCCCATCTGTTTGGCTATCCTAAACTCTCCACATTAAAAGATTAAAAACCAATCTCTGTCTTGCCTCAGTTTCTCCGGTATATGGCAATAGGTGTAATAAGCTGGTATTTTTTGTGGGCATGTGAGAGTCAGGATTAATAAGTGTAGTCTTTCATGATTGTTTTTGATATTGTATGAAAATTAGCCACATAAATATTTAAGGATGGATATTTTGTCATCAACTTGTTTTTCTGTAGTTTTCCTTTTCCCCTTCTCAGTTTATTTTATCTCTTGAGACCAGCACCTAGAAATCTTAAGAATTCTAATAAGGAGGTGTTTTCTAATTACCTTACTTAAGATCACTGATATTTTAAGAAAGCCAACTTTTCAACTTTGTCTTTTTTTTTTTTTTTTGCAAAGGAGTGGAAGGGGAAAGTTCAGCTGACATTGCTACATTCCTCGGTTTTCTATTTCCTGTTTATCTTATTCCAGGCCCCTTTCCTCCCCCCAAGTGTTCAAAGAGTTCTCCCAATTTCTCTGATCCTCCTGACCAACTTTGTAGAGAGGATAACTGGCCTTTAGGAAGTGAAACTGTTTTTGCTTTTTCAAATAGTCCTAGAGTTTGGATGAAAAGATAATTGTAGCAACTTTGGTTGCCCTTTGTATTTACTATATAATTGTTACCAATTGGATTGCTTAGGGAACATTGGGCTTTCTATTTGAATATTTTAAAACTTAACATTTTAATTTTTTGCTTTCCTGTTGTACTTGCCTCAATCATTATTAGAAATATTATTAAGATGACAATATGCTCATTATAGCAAAGAATAAGAAAGTTGCCTTTTCATTTGAGATCTTACATCAATAATTTGTTGTATGAGATTGGACCAAATCTATTTTGATCACTGGATGTACCCTGCAGGTTGTATTTTCAATGAAACCCATAGAAGTTCCCATGATAGACATAAGCCTCTTCCTTAAAAAGTGATCTCCACCACAGATAGAAATCCCAGGACTAAGTGGCGTGTTTTAACTTTTCCTAAGCAAAAAGTTAAAGTGCTGGATTTGCCATAATCAGAAACCTACTTTTGATACTTACTAGTTGTGTTCCATGATCAAGTCATTTAACCTTAGCCTCAGTTTTCTTTTGAATTAAATGTGGGATAAAGCTCATATTCATTCATATTAAATTATTACTCATAAAGTTGTGAAGGTGAAATGAGATAATATGTATAGTTTTGGGGGAAACTATTAATTTAGATATCAATTATTAATAATTTTAATATTTATATACATATAAGTATATAGTTATAAAGGAATTATGTTCCTGTAAGACAGCACATTTAAAACTAAAATTTGAGCCTTAGTTATAATCATAATAGGAAAAAGCATTAATTTATATTTAGTCTTTAAATTTTTTGCCAACATTTCAAGAAAATAAAATGACTGGCAGTCCCACAAAAATATCGTATTGACAAAATTACCTCACTGAAAACTAATATGTGCAATCATAAGCTTGTTTACTACACTTTATTCCTCTTTGTTGCTCCCCCTAGTTCTTAGTTTTTGCTTATTAACCATTTACATAGCTGTTTTTCCAGGAAACAAGGGATTTGAAGTAGTTGGGAGCAGGTTCTTCTATATTGTCAGACTGCCTTTTCTGGATTCTGTTTTGAGGGATTCCTTAGACTACCTTTGTAGCTCTATAATCTGTATTTAAGACTAATGGCAAATGGTCAAATTTTGTGTTTTGATTTTGTCCTGTTAATCTTTTTTTCCCCCTCTTTCCACCTCACTCTTCCCCTTAGAAGAAAAGTCAAACAAACAATGAAAGGGAAAGTGTAGGAATAAGAAAAAGAGCCTTCAGAGCTACATTGGAACAAAATTTAAAATCTAACCTAATAAGACTTTTTTTTTTTTTTTCAAGAAAGATTTCTTAGGAGGGCTCTGCGATAAATGTTAACGTTCTGTGAACAGCTAGTGTTGTAGAGAGAAGAATAAAAATGATACTGAATGGGTGAGAATAATTTTTTCCTCTAAAAATATTATATGCAGCGTTTTTTCACCTTTATTTTTATATTCGTAGTATTTTATTCCTTCATAACCTCCTAGACACTAGTGTTTATAGATTCTAGCCTATATTTAAATAGTTTAGAAGATGCATATTGCTTAGAATGAATGGGAAAACTGCTATTTTTAAGGATACATAGGAGTAGGAGGGAAAGAATCAGAACAAATTGAGATGGAGCCTAGCCATGACATAGTTTCAACACTTAATCCTTTTTCTCCATTATTCTCCCAAAACAACCTTAGCAGATCAACTCTAATCCTCTCTTGGGTGAAAGTTTGGATAGGCAGTGACTAGCACCTCCCAGATTTGGAATGTTTGCTGGGAAAATCTAAGGCCCTTTACACCCAATGAATATCTTAATTCAGCTGGTAAATACTTAAACTTATATCTTTTTTTCCCACAGTTTTTTTTAATCAAATGATTGTCAGATACAGGCAGTAAGTTAAAATCTTGGACATGTTGTTGACCGGATTCCTTTGATCTTAAAGATTCATCAGGTTAATGATCATATGATCTAGATGCTATTAATGTTCCTTTATATGTTTTCCTCAATTGCATTTTGTCTGTTTGAACTAAAGTTCCGTGAAAAATCTGGTAAGCAATTTTCTTTTTAATAAAATGGGTCATTTTCCCGCTTTCTCTATGTTATATCCAATATCTTTATTCCATATCTTCAATTCCTTCTTCCCCAGATCAGCATTTATGTGTTGTAACATATATTTTAAACCCTGTGTTCATGACCAAATTGGTTTGACACTACTATTCTAATGAAACTTCTCACTTGGAACTGTTGAAGTTCATTTTTAGTCTCCCTGATTTCCTCTTTCACTTTCTTATCTGTCATTGACACAACTGCCAAAATCATTTTCCTAAAGCAAAAGATGTAGGTCTGAGAAAGTCACTTTCCTGCCCTAGAACCTACAATTCCCTATTATTGCCTTTGGGATAAAATGAAAATTCCTCAACTGGGTACCATTTGAAGCCTTTTGCAATCTGGCTGTGGCCTACTTTTTCTAGTATTGTTTCATGTGTTATTCTCTAGCCAAACTATCCTGTTTTCTGTTCTTTATTCTTCTTGACATTCTATCTCTCAGATCTTTCCTTCCTGGAATGTTCTCCCTCTTTATTTTTGCCTTCTAAATTTCTACCACAGTATAAAGTGTTTAAGGATAAGGGTTGGCTTTTGGTTTTTCTTTGTATATTCAATGCTGTAATCAGTCAAGAATTTAAGTACCTACTATGTGCTAGGTTCAGTGCGTACAAAAGTAGATGCTTGTTAAATGATATTGAGCCTCTTCACTTTCCAGACAGGAAACCTTAAGGTCGATTTCAGATAATAACAAAGTTGGGATTTTAAAATCCATGCTCTCAGATTCCAAATTATCTTGTTGAATCATACAACATCACCCTTTGTATATTATTATTTTTGGGTTTTCTATTTTACCTTTTAAAAAAAAGCTTATAGATAGGTGGTCCAAAGTTACTTTTATAAAAATTACATATTAAATGATTTATCAAATATAGTTTAAAAGGTCAGTTTATTTATGAAACTATAGACAAAGATATGTTAAAAGGACATTGTTGTATTTTTTTTTCTCGAATTTCTAATACAAACTTTTGTAGACGTCAGACTACTGCACAGAGGATTTTAACTTGGCATCTGACTTTTCACCGATTTTTATTTAAATGTTTTTTCAGTGTAATTACTTTCCTTTGTAATCATCTCCATTTCATTTTATGCTTTTTACTCGTGATACTGAGGAATCAGTAGACTTGACTATACTGCCAAAGGAGAGCTTGTTCCAACAATCAGACCTTTGGACTAGCAATAGTAGTTTCTTGTCCAGCAAGTTCTCAAAAGTTGATAAGAGTATTGCAATATTTCATCTTACATGCGTTTTTCTCACTTTAATTATAGGCTAGAGAATTAAATGTAATGTACTCCTATGGGACAATAGAGATTTGAAATAATGGGGATAAATACATCTCACAAGTTCCATATGGACTTAAAGTTTTGTTTGAATCATTAAGTTGTAAAGGTTGACCACTTGGAGAAGCAAAAGCATCATTAATTTTGTGATGATGAATGAAGTGGGTTTTTTGTTTGTTTTTGTTTATCCTATAATTTGGTCAAGAAAAGTTCAGCTTTTCCATGTAACAAAAAATACTTCTAACATTTTTTCATTTTAAGATGATTGTTAATGCAGAGCCAGATGATCTACATGAACTTAAATGGAGGTTAAAGATGAAAATGAAGGGGAAAGTATTTAGATCTGACTGAAAGGTTAGATCTAAAATACTTCAAAACCATCTTTATTGTTTTCTGGGTAAAATTCAAGAATTCTTTTCATAGTTGGATATTTAACTAGAAACAAACAAACCCATTACTTGCAACAAGAAGGAAAGCAGCTCAGCAAATCTAAAGTTTAAGATTAATTGGGTCCTTTTTAATATAGAAGGATTACTTGACTACCATTAGATGCACTAATTTTATAATTATCTGAAGTTTATTATACATTTAAGAAAACCAACAGATTCATAAGCAAGAAAAACCTTTTCTTTCTTTTTTTTTTTTTCCTCCCAGAATAAATTTCTGAAGAAACTGAAATTTTTTAATGTAAAATGATTTGGCTCACTCAGTTAAATGTGAGGGGGAGGCAGTAAGAGGGATGGAATCTAATGCTGGAAGCAATAAGGAACTAGAGAAGAATTGAGGGATTGATGGGCTATGGATTATTAATTTTAAAAATTTGGAAGGGCTTTTGTGTGGAAGGTGATTAGCCTTTTTATGAGTTCTAAGCCTGAATTAGTAGTACCTGCTGTGAGAGGAACTTAATTAGCATTTTTTAATTTTAAGAACTTACTTTCTCTTAGAATTCCTTTTGTTAATTCTGAAAGAAGTTTAGGCCTTTCATCATTGATGTTTCAAGGGAAATTTAGATGAAACAATCCCTCTTCCAAGGAGCTTACTTTCTAGTTGTGAGACCCCAGAGGTGTTGAGAACAAGAAAGGGGGACCAGTTTGGCTGAATTTGAAGAATGGGGAAGGGAGTAACTTCTAATAAGGATGAATGATCAGTTTCTGGTCAAGTTTTCATGAAGGGCTTTAAAAACTAAACAAACTAAAACTTAAAAAAAAGAAAAAAAGTTATATTTGACATACTAGTGACCATACAGAATCACTGGACATTATTGAATTAGGGAAATGATTTAGTCAGATCTATATTTATGGAAAATCAAATTGTCAGTGTGATTATAGAACTGGTCACCGCTAAAATGCCTTCCAGTTTAGATTCTCCAATTATTCATGATTCTTCCTTCTTTCCTGATCACTTTGTTTTGAAATTTTTAACCCATGCAAAATGAAGTTCATGCTGGAGGTATTTCTTTAGTGAGGAGGAAGTGCTAAAAATTTCTTTTCCAGAAGGGAAACTGATGCAAACTGGATCTTAGTTTTAGAGCTGGAGGGAATCTAAGTGGACATCTTCCAAGCTCAACCCTCTGATGGTCTTCCTAGGCTTCTCTCAACTGCCTCAAATCTATAATTGAGTTACTGCTTACTGTTGACACACCCTAAATATCTATGGGGAAATAGTGAAACTTGCTGTCTTAAATAAGAGGAAGAAAGAAAAGGAACTAATGAATATGGAATGTCACCTTGGAGGCTTCACTATTTCACTTGGATAGTTAATTTATTTTAATGAACATGTGAATTTTTTGTTATTCATAACTGCATAATATGATTTAGCATCTTTATATTTTCATTTTAGCATGCACTGATTCTAAATGAAACCTTAGTGGATAGAGACCTAATTTTGAAGGAATTACTTGCCTATTCCCGATTGCTCCTTTTGCTCTTTTTTGTGCTAACATGACAACCTTAGAATTATTGAACTAGAAGAGGCCTTAGAAATCAAGGAACTTGTCCAAAGTTCCTTTGGATATTGGTAATTGGAAACCCAATTCTAAGCTTTCCTGGATGCTAGTTCCTTGAGGGTAAATTATGTACTTAACTTTGAATTGGACACAATCCGAAGAGGTAATTATTTACATGTTTATTTACAGGAGCATCTCAAACCTCCTGACATGGCCATGGTCATTTGGCTAATAGGCATTGGAGACAGCTTTTGACTCTAGGTCTTTCTGGATCCAGAGCCAGTATTGCATCTGTTGGTTGGTTGTCTTTTCTTCTGAAATGACATCAGTATATTAGAGTTACAAATAATCCCTATGAAAATTTATTTGTAGTAGTTCCTCTAACTTTGTGCCTTTCATGTTTCTTTTGAGCTAATTCAATTCTGCTTTGCTCATAGAGAACAGCACCTTCTCTGATAGGGCACTCTGTGCTGGGCAATCCTGGGCCAGTTTTTTGTGTCAAACAGTTGATTCTAAAGTTTTTTTTTTTTTTTTTTTTTTTTTTTTTTTCCCCTTTGATAATTTTTTGATTCTAAAGTTCTTAAGAGAGACCTTGAGAGTATCCTTCTATGACTTTTTTTTTGACCACCTTGTGAGCGTTTGCCCTGTGTGAGTTCTCCCTAAAATAATCATTTTGGCAAGCATATATTTGACATTTGAACATTTGTTGACCAGCCCAACAGAGTTGCGTACTCTGCAGTAGAGTTAGAATGCTTGGCAATTTAGTTTAAAAAAAAAAAAAAAAGGACCTTGGGATCTGATATTTTATCCTGTTGGGTGATCTTCAGAGTTTTCCTAAGACAATTCAAATGGGTAAGTGGATAAATTCTATTACCCAGAGATGTCCAAATTGATAATGAAATTGACACATGCATTGTCAGAGCTAGCTTGGTGTTTGGAGGCTCAGAAAGAAAGTGTGGGAAAGGAGAGATTATTAATCTGACTACCAAATTGAAAAGCTGCAGAGCTGTTGTGCTGACCTCATTGTTGTATGCCTGTGAAACCTGGATTGTCTACCAGTACCAGGCCAGGAAGGAATGGCTTCCATTTGAATTGTGTCTGTTATGTAGAATAGGGAAGAGTACTATATTGGGAATTGGAAGAATTGAGTTCAAATTTGAACTATGCTATTTATTATCTTTATAACCTAAGGTAATTCACTGAAACCCTCTGGGGCATTTGCTTCCTTATAGTAAAATGAGTGCATTGGACTAGGTAACTGTTAGGATTCCTTCCAGATCTAGATCTGTGATCCTATATCATACTGGGAAAGAATTTACAGTGTACTGGAGATGTCAGGTCAATCTATGTAGGTGAAGTGATTTTTAGCTGATTACATTCCTTTGAGGTAGACTAAGACAATGTTTATTCTTTCTGTTTCCACACTTGGATCTGTGTCCTTGGCTTGCAGCATATGTGAAATGATGATGAAGTTTATCCATTCTCTGAGTGTGCTGCTCTACTCTTCCTGCAGTTCTCAGCTCCTGTTCTAGGAACTGGGTTATGTGACCTTCAGATGCCCTCCAGGCTTGCAGTGTTCTACTGTACATGGCAGGTGTGTTTGGTGGCCATACTGGCAGGAAGGGATGGTGTCAGCAGAGGTGGAATCTTTTCTATTTAGGGTTCCATCTTGCCAAGACGAATGACTGGTGTCTGATCACATGCTGCAGCCTAGCCTATTTCTTTGATACTGGCTTACCTGCTGAGCTATGGATTATGGGCACTCACATAAGGCCTTTGTTACACCTTTGGATACCACCGACTCATTAAGATACAGTTAAAATGAGAGAAGGGACTTTTTAATGTTTGTATCTATGATGCTTAGACATGGTAATAAGTTCTTGTTGATTAATGGAAAGAAATGTTTAGAGGCTAAGATGAATTAGTGGAGAGGGAATGTGGCCTGAATTCTAGTGCCATCTCTGCTAACTTACTGATATATCTTGGACAGTAGTTCCCGGAAATATTGCTGTAAGTTGCTTGTTATGCTTTAGTAAGTTTACAATAAAATTGCACAACTGCTATAAATCTAGTTGATTTTTTAACTTACTGGTTGTAGAGGGGGCAGTAAAAGAGGAAATAAGTCATCGTTTTTGTTGGTTTATAGAATATTTTGGTACAACTGTTCAATTTGGGTATCAATTTTTGGAAAACTTACATTAAAGTTAATAGTAATTGTCAAATGCAGATTTAGATTTTAGCAGAATTATCCATTTTATCTGGTTTTCTAAGAATTCAGGTATATAATTGTTTAGGAAATCACTTATTGCACTTTTTTTTTTTTTTTTTTGATAGTGGAAAAACAGAAGCAATGTTGACTTAAACACTAACTTTTTCCCTCCACTATGATTTTGAGGTATAATTTGGATCCCAGTGTAGAAATTGTCAGTTCAAATCCAGCCTCTGACACTTATTTCTAGCTGGGTGACCCCGGGCAATTCACTTAACTTAAGTTTGCCTCAATTTCCTCATCATAAAAATGGGAATGATAATAGCACCTACCTCCCAGGGTTATTGTGGGGATCAAATGATATGATTGTAAAGTGCTTAGCATAGTGCCTGACTGACTGTAAAGTACTACTTAAGATGTTAACTATCATTATTATTTACAATCTTAGATATTTGCCTAAGGCATTAAGATTTTGTTAGTTGCCTACTGTTACATAGGTATTAAAAACAGAGGGAGGATGGGTACCCAGGATCACCTCCTCAATCCAAGACTGGCTACATATTCTGAAGCGGTAATATTTCATTATTAACAATAATTCATTTATTAAGTACTTTAAGTTCTCATACCCTTATGAGACAGGTAGTGCAAATATTATTTGTTAAAAAAAAAAAAAAAAACTTAGAGAGGCTCCCTTATTAATAAGGATAGGTAGAGGCTCATTAAACCCATGTTTCTTTTAAACAAACCTAGCCTTTTCACAGAACCAAATCATTGTAAAGCAAATTTCATTTTCCTACAGGAACTACTCTTTAATTGGTTTTCTCTTTAAGGTCAACATTGGTGAATCATAGATTTAGCCAATAATATGCCATAAAAGAAAAGAAATAACCATGACAAAGCTCTATAATTGTTTTCAATGTTTCAAAATCTATAAAGTGGTTGTTAGATTTATTCTTAGAGCCTTGATATATTTTAACATGCATTTTAAGCATATTTTAAAAATGTGATACTGAATGAGAAATTGGACCCAATAAAGAAATTGATAGATTTTTTTTTAAGTGTTTTTTTTTTTTTGTAGTGGTAGGGGAGGTGCTGGAGCATAATGTCCACACTTTTGATTATATCAGTGTAGGACTTTTCTGCCATCTTTTTTATCTGTAGTTTAGTCTTAGATAACTGAGGCACACTTACTATTTTTAGCCTTCCCCCAAGATTACTTTATATTGTATATACCTTATATTACAATTTTTTGTATGTTATCTTACCAAATAAGAAGGGAGTTCCTTGGCTTTCTTTGCATACTCACTGCTTAGTACAGAGTCTGACACATAGTAATTATTTATTTAAAAGTTTAGTGGTGACACAACTAGCTTACATTTATCAGAAGTAGAACTTGGACTGAAGGCTCTGTAAAGGACAAGGAAATTCCTTTAATTTCTGTGCTATGCTGTTTGGTACAAATAAATGTTAGAAGAATGGCCTGATGTTCTTCATTTCATGTAAGTTTTCTCAGGTTTGTCTGAAACTATCCCTTTTATCATTTGTATAGCCCAATAAGATTATACCATTCTGTGCATGTATTTCTTTTTTTTTTTTTTAATTAATTTTATAATTATAATTTTTTGATAGTACATATGCATGAGTAATTTTTTTTTTAACAACATTATCCCTTGTATTCATTTTTCCAAATTTTCCCCTCCCTCCTTCTACTCCCTCCCCTAGATGACAGGCAATCCCATACATATTAAATGTGTTACAGTATAACCTAGATACAATATATGTGTGTAAATCCAATTTTCTTGTTGCACGGTCAGAATTGGATTCCGAAGGTATAAGTAACCTGGGTAGATAGACAGTAGTGCTAACAATTTACATTCCCCTCCCATTGTTTCTTCTCTGGGTGTAGCTACCTCTGTCCATCATTGATCAGCTGGAAGTGAGTTGGATCTTCTTTATGTTGAAGATTTCCACTTCCATCAGAATACATCCTCATACAGTATTGTTGTTGAAGTGTACAGTGATCTTCCGGGTCTGCTCATTTCACTCAGCATCAGTTCATCATGCATGTATTTCTTAAGCCATTTCCTAATTGTTTTCAGTTCTAAAAAGAGATACGGATGCTACAAATATTTTTTGCATATGAGTTTTCTTTTCCTTTTTTCTTTGAGGAATAGGTCTGGTAGTAGTATGTTATCACCAAGCCAAAGGGAATGCACAATTTAGTGACTTTTGGGACATAGTGCCAAATTACTTAACAGAATTTCTGTATCAGTTCACAGCTGCATCAATAGAGCATTATTGTGTGCTTCTACCCCCTCCCCCCCAAAAAAAATTGCTCTTTTTAAAGAAATCATCTTTGCCATATTAATGGGTGTGAGGTGGAACTTCATAGTTGCTTTAATTTGCCATTCTGGTATTAGTAATTTTGTAGCTTTATGGGCGTTGGTAACTTGAATTTTTTCTATCCTTTTGGTCATTCATGTATTAGACAATAAATAGTTCTTATTCTTTTAAATTTGAGTCAATATCCTATTACATCCTAGATATGAGAACTTAATTAGAATCTTTTTTTTTTTTTTTTTTTTTTTTTTTTTTGCAAAGATGTTAAATTAACTGTTTCCTTTTTAATTTTGCCTGCATCTTTTCCCCCTGGAAACATTTTTAAATTTTATTTCTCTACTTTGGAATGTGACCTTATATATAACATATCCATTTGGATCTTATTAATATATAGTGTGTGGTGTTGGTCTGTACCTAATTTCTGCCAGCCTGTTTTCTTTGATAGTTATCCCAGAGGTTTTGGTTGAATTATGAGTTCTTACTTCAGTATTGAGGTTTTTAGATTTATTGGAGCTCTAATCACTTCCACTGCTTAACTTTTTGACTTTTCAGTTAGTGCTAACTAGTTTTAATAATTATTATTGCTTTGTAACATCATTTAAAATCTGTTATTTGCTAGTCCCTTAACTTTTTTGCTCTGTCTTATCTTAAAAGGTGATAATCAAGTCTGACTTTCATAAACGCTTTTTTCTTTCTTTATCTTCCTCTCTTGCTAAGTAGATAACAGTACTTACAGATTATGCTTTTACAGAACCATAAGATTTTTGTAACTGGAAGTGCTATAAGAGAACCATTGGCATTTTTTCTGGCTAGTTAGAGTGCTGACATATGTCTGTACTATCAATATGAATCAATCTTCTGTGATTTGGAATTGTATATATGACATGTCAGTTTATGTCCTCCAAACTAGAATTGAAGATTTCCCAGCTATGAATCTGCTGAATTACTCCAGCAGTTTCCAAAACTAAAAAACATTGAATAAACTATTTTAGAATGATAGCAAGAATGAAAGCCAATTTCATAGAGTCAGGTCAAGTATTTGTTAAATAATTATCTACTATGTGCTAATTTCTGGGAATACAGGGAAAGGTAAAATACAAACAGTTCTTGCTCTCAAGGAGTCCACAGATCTGGGTGAGATCATTTACAAGTATGTACAGACAAATTGTATACATGGTAAATTGAAAGAACCAAGAAAGATTTCTTGCAGGTGTGATTTAAGCTGAGATGTGAGGGAAGCCCGGAAATGGAGTCAAAGAGGGAGAGCATTCCAGACTTGGCTGAGTGTATTCTAGCAGTCACATTGTTTAGTTTTTGTATTACTTTGGTTATTTATGCTCAGAGTAAATACAGAAAAAAAAAAAAGCTCCCTTTTCTCTGACTCTTTATCATCCCAGTTGCAGTGAACAGTGCTCTAAAAGTTTTTTTGTGATTCTCCTTTTGCTTAATTCATTTTTTCCCTAAAAACCTCCTTTTTGTTGTCCTTATGTTTTCTTCTCATTTTGTGCTTTGGTGTATCAGATACTATTTATATATAACCTTCTGCTACATTTTGTGTTCCTTTTCTGTTACCTATTTCAACTTTTTAAAATTTAATTTTAAAATTTAAAAATTGATTTCTCTGTGTATCCAGATAAGTCTCTTAGGCAATTTTCCTTTTTTTCCTCATCCTTGTAACGTGCTCTCCTGGCAGTTACAATTACTAGTCTGTCCTAGACCCACCAGAGTACCTTTGACCACTGTCCTCTGCAGTGTGAGCTCTACCCGGCTCGCCTCCTCTGAGGCCTTCTAAGGTCTCTGGCCACAATCTCTTGAATCTATAGCTTAATAACCGGTAGCGCACTCAAGAACTGCCACATGTAATCTTAAAAGCCTTTATTATACCTACTCACATAATGCCCTAACTGATGCCCTGACTTGTTGGTTCCCGAGTGAACACCTGGTCAGAAGACCCACGTGTTCACTACCAAAACCCTTACCTCTTTTGGCTACCCATCTTGGCTTGGCCACCCAGGCTGGGAAGCCAAGGTGCCAGGTTAAAGAGGACCGCCTGCTGCCTGCAGTGGGCTTACATAGGGCCTGTGAGGTCACACACACAGCCAATCAGGGAGAGAGTCACCCATTACAAAGCTATCTCAATATGGCCAGGATCCCGCCCAAGGGCAGTCCTAATATCCACAGAAATTACTTCCGGGCCTCAATCTCCCGATGTGCTGTGGCACCCATTTAAAGGCCCCTTACACATCCTAATTATTTTTAATAAATATTTTTAATGTATTCAGAGTTTCATTTAATGTCTTCTCATTTCCTAGTCCTCAATTTTAGGATTTTAGTCCATGTAAGATTCATGTGTAATTTTCCTATAAGATTCCATGGTCACTTCCACTCTCTACTCTCTTTCCCCCCCCCCCAAAAAAAAAAAAAGTATCTAGTTTCTCTTGTTTAGCTTTTTCCCTTTTGCATATTTTTACCTTTTAAAGGATGACATTATCATTATGGCAATTAGATTATTAGTCATTCTGCTTTTGGTAGCTGTTGTGCATGACTTGTAATCGTTATGAGTTCAGATTTTTCCCCCAAGATAGAATCAAGCAAATATAACCAAAAAGAGTAATGAAAAGGGTGATAATAGATATCTTCCAGAATCAGTGCCACATTCAGCAAAAACGTTTTTGTCATCCTGGTTTTGTTCTTGGTCTTGTAAGATTAGAGTAAAATATTATTTTAATGGAACATTTTCTGGAGTGAAGAGATGATGGTTTCCTTATATTTGTTTCCCATTTGGAAGATTGTGCATGTGCAATTCTGGATACTATATTTTAGGAAGACCTGTCATTATTTGCAGAGCATATCAAGAAAAGGATGGGACAGGAAGAACTTTAGGTACTCATAACATGGAGATGGATTGAAGTGGCTAGTGATAACTTGGAAAAGATTTGATGACAGGCTAGTTATAACTACTTCAAGTAGTTATAAAGCCATCATGTGGAAAAATTACTAGATTTATTCTTCTTGGCTTCTAAAGCTAAGCAAGGAACTAGGGCTAGGAATTGCATAGAGGCAGATTTCAGTTCCACTTACAGAGAAATTTCCTTTGAGAAATGCTGGTGTAGAGGATGTGGCTTGAATGAGTAGTTAGTCTCAGGCATTGCTTACAATTGAGAACTTCCATTGTGATTCTAAAACTGAGAAACTTAAGTTTGGAACTAAAATTTCCTGCTTATTAAATTTGCTATATGGCTATAGATTAAGTCTCTGTCTATAAAATGGGGAATGGGGGCAGGTCATAATATTTATATTACTTACCTGATAAGAATTGTGAGAAAATCACTTATAAACAAAGTGTTACATGAATGTAAAGTTGTTGTTGATTTATTACTTGATATAGATGGTTTAAGAGACTACAGAAGAGTGAAATTGTTCAACCTTTATTTTGTTTTTAAACAGTATAATCTTAACCCTGGTAAAGGGTATAAATAAGCTCAGTGAAAAGAATTAAGCCTAAATTTATGAGAGTAAGAGAAGATCCCAAAATTCTAAAAAATTTGAAGTTGAAAGACACTTTGAGGTTGTCTAGACAAACTGCCTTATTTTTACAGATGGGGAAACGGTGGTCAGAGTGATTAAATGAGTATGATGTTACTTACATCACACAGGTCTGAACTTGAACTTTGTGTTGATTCATTCTAGTTTTTTTATAACTCCATTTGGGGTTTCCTTGGCAAAAATACTGGAGTGGTTTTTACAAATGAGGAAATTGAGGCAAACAGGGTTAAGTGACTTACCCAAGATTACAGCCAGTAAGTCTCTGAAGCCAGATTTTTACTCGGGTTTTCTGACCTCCAGGCTGGGTGCTCAGTATCCTGTGCACTCTAGCTGCGCTAGGCCTTGAACTTTGCCTACAACTTCCATTATCACAACTTTTTGACCAAATGTTGGTAAAGCTGCTTTACCAGTCATTGAGCCTTTGAAAATGGGGATTGGTACAAGTGGAGATGCAGGCCTCTTCCCAGACCCTGGAGAAGATAATTGAAGATTTAGGGGCATTTGGATGTTTGTTGTATAGCAAGATCTGCTTTTGCCCTTTGAAGCATTGGCAGCATTGGTCAAGTTGTGCAAGTGAGACTTTCTTACCCAGATAAAGGGAGAATTCTGTGGGAAGGTTTTGTCACCTGA
This sequence comes from Sminthopsis crassicaudata, assembly GCF_048593235.1. Classification (NCBI taxonomy): domain Eukaryota; kingdom Metazoa; phylum Chordata; class Mammalia; order Dasyuromorphia; family Dasyuridae; genus Sminthopsis; species Sminthopsis crassicaudata. The sequence continues at coordinate 161,138,037 of NC_133618.1, forward strand.
TCTAGTCTTGAGAATCACAATTTTGAGAAGCCGTTTTTTCCTTCCAACCAGGGAGTTTGGATATCAATTAGCCTCCAATTCTCTGAGTCTTCTTCCCATCTTGAAAGAATCTGCACAGTCCTAGATATAGACTTAACTTTTTCTTTTTTCAATGCCTTGAGAAGATTTAAAAAACCCAAAACAAAACTATGCAAATCTACCAGATTTTATTGGTATAGGGAAAGGGGTGATCAAGCTTCAGGACCCCAGCAGGAGTTCCCCGCTTCAGCTTCCTGAACTGCCTCTTCATTTTGTAATTATCTCCTCTATAAAACTGACTTGCCTAACTGCCTTGTACTGGACTTTTGGTATTCCCAACCTTCTCAAGTTTGTATTATTAAGACAGTTATGTAGTTCTGTGACTTCCCTGAAGGTTTACCGTGTCTTGCATGTTGACCAAACTTTGCCTGCTTTGCTCTGAAATGTAGCTTGATAGTTTAGTGATAATTTTTTAAGTCAGTTAAGCACACATATACTAATAGGTAGGGGGCCTAATATCACTATTCTTGGCAGGTGTAATGTAAGAGGTTGAGTATATGAATAATCCAATTCAAAAGTGCTTTATTCATATTTTAAATTTCTGATGACATACTCTGTTTGTACATCACCTGCAATTCTCACTGTATGCTTCCTGTCGTCCCCTTCCAGAAAACTATCCTTTATAAAAAAGATTATTACCAACCAGCTCATCAAAAAAGAATGATGTAATAAGCAGGGTGCCGCACCCATCTGGTCTTTGCAAAGCAGCAATGGGGCAGTGTCTAAAAGTTCTTCTTTGGGACCAAGCTTAGTCATTACTTTTGTAGCATTCAAAGATATTTGAAGGATCTTGGAAAACATAGATGATCTAGGCCTCTATGTTGAAATAAGTTTTGTGGCGCATATTATTTGTGTATATTTGTGCTGACTTGGATCTTTTTGATTAATGCACTTCTTCCACAAATGGTCACTTCTCTTAAAGAGGAAGGAAGTGTTACTAGAAGGATGCCTAAGCTAGATTCAGTGGTGACAAATGAGCAGATCTCTGACCTCTTTAGCATTATCTTCCTTTATGGGAAGTTGCTATCAAATCTGACATCAGGTGACCATATGACTGACAAAGAGTCTTATGACTGCAGTGAATTCATGACCAAACTGATAAACAGCTAGGAATAAACTAGAACCCACCCTGAAATGAAGAAATCCAAAAGAGACTCTTCCCAGGCTATTAATGTTGAAGTTGTTTGTTGAAGCTTTTGTTTAAAAGTGTATTGAAGCTAATATTGATTAAAGAAAATTAGACCTGAAAAAGACACTTTTTGTGAGTGGTAACTAGATAAGCTTAAGAAAACTTCAAAGTTCCTTGCTACAAACTTGTTAGATGATTTCTTCTTCTTGCTTTCCAGGATTTCTCACAGAATCACTTAATTAAATATATCTCACTTGGTTTTCATGTTTTAATTTTTTTCTATCTCATTGAATTACAGAACTAGAAAGTAGATTAGTGAAGGCGAGAAGGAAGAATAATTAGAATATTGGATCTAAATTAGAAAGGACCTTAGACCATAGAATTCAACCCAAGCCATCCTCTCTATGGTCATATTCAGCAAGTGATCCCCTTGAGGGTGTCCGGGGATGAGATGATCACTCTTTGCTGAGGTAGCTCATTCCACTTTTGGACAGCTGTAATTGATAGGAAGTTCTTCTTCCTTTTGAGCCAAAATTTGCCTTTGCAACTTCCGCCTATTGTTCTTAGTTCTGCCCTCTGGGGCTAGATAGCATGATCCCGGGAATAGTTGGGCAGCAAATATAGAGCCTTCCCCAATCCCTGTAGTCCACCTATCCTTGTAATAGGGAGGCATTCATTCCCTGTTGTTTTATCCAAGAGTGTGGACAATCTATAGGCTTCGATCTACAGCTTTTCTCTTTTTTATGTATGTGTTTATGCACATGTGCATAGAGGCAGTTGTAGGGAATTGCTGGCACTTGGTCTTTTACTACCCATTTGCATAATGAGTTTAATGGTCAGAAAAGCTTTCCTTTTGTTGTTCTGTTGTGTCTAACTCTGTGTGACTCTATTTGGGGTTTTCTTGGCTGAGATTTTGGAGTGGTTTGCCTTTTTCTTCTCCATCTCATGTCATAGCTGAGGAAAATGAGGCAAATAGGATTAAATTACTTATGCAGATTCAAACTGCTAATATATGTCTGAGGCCAGATTTGAACTCCAGGAGTCTTCTTGACTCTCCAGGCCTGGCACACTGTCCACTTTACCTTTGCTTTAGAAATTAATACATAACCAAATAATACTTTTCTTGTCTTTTTTAGTACAACAAACAGAATAAAAGTGCTTTCATGAAGTTCACTCATTCAGTAAACTGCTCTTGAATATAGGCTATGTTCTAAATACCACATTAAGTTCTGAGGATAAAAAGATAAAAATGAAATGGTGCCTACTTTCATGCCTTGAGATAACTTACTCTCTATGGGGTTAGGGGAAGTGAAACAAGTGTAGAGAAACCTAAATTCAAAATATAGACAAGGTAATTTCCAGGAGGGGATGGCAATAACAACAAGCAGATCAGAAAGGGCTTCCTGAAGATGATGCTTATGTTGGTATTGGAAGGAAGCTAGGCATTCCCCAACTAGAGGCGAGGGAATAGGTTTCAGAGACTGAGTACAGTGGCACAGAGATGGGAGCTGAGACACCATGCACACAGAACAGCAGGGAGGCCAATTAGGATGGATTGTAGAGTGTGTAAGCATAATGGGCAGTAAGTCTGCAAAGGCAGTGGCTGAAGCCAGATTGGAACAAACTTTAAAAGTCATGCAGAAATAGTTATTTTTTGTCTTTATAGGTGGAACTTTTTGAGCTGGGGAGTAATTTGGTTGAATTTCTGCTTTTAGGAATATTAATTGTAAAATATTTGCAGGCTGGCCTGGAGAGAGAAAGCAAAGAGTAAAGAGGAAATCATTGTGATGGTGGGAGATCTGTGTGAGGGGAGGAGTGGGATGGGTATAAGAGGGAGAGGGGACGAGTAAAGGTACTATGGTTATTTTCAGTTAACTCAGGTTCCTCTGAGTCTCCCTTGACTACTCCCCTCCAGTACCCCTGTATCCAAGCAACTGGGAAGTCTTGTTTCTTCTCCTGATTCTGATTGTTTTATATGTATGTATATGATTTTTTATATGTATGTATATGATGTATATGTATTTATATGATTGTATGGCACCCAGAGTATTTGTCCCCCATAATTAGAATTCTCCCAAAGTTGACTCAATCCTATCCTTGCTTTCCCTTTTTCAAAGACAGATTCCTTTTCTAAGTATCTACTTAATTTAATGGTTTGCATTCCATACCTAGACTTAACTCTTATTTTATATAGCATTTATTCTGTGTTCTACTTTGGCAAGGCTAAATTGACTTAGTGAAAAGACAAGTATCACAAAGCATTTAAAGTAGGAGAGAATTTCTAGAGTAGAAATTGAAAGAATTTTAGCATCTGGGTTTTCAAAATATAACTTAAGAAATACTTGATGTCATAAGATGGCTTGTCATTCCACCATTATTCATATCTTTCCTTTAGGTTCTAGGTTGTTTCAGAGAGACTTTTACTTTATGCTGAATGATATCCAAACACTGTGACCTGTAAACTCAAGGTGATGGAGATATGTAGGTTACTTTCTGATGTAGAGTTGTTTTTCTTATGTGAATTGAAGCACAACAGGTAACAGCTAGTTGGGCATCCATTCAGTTTCCAGTCTCTTGCCACTACAAAAAGGGCTGCCACAAACATTTTTTGTTTTTCATTCTATCTGTGGAGCTTAGCATAAGGCCTAGCATAGAAGAAGTGCGCTATCAGGGAGCCAGCATTAGAAGTATGTATATTTTGATTCTAGATTAAGCTTCATTTGGCATTTTACTCAAATGCTTTTCTAAGTTAATTGATTTTTGCCTTGTGAAATAAAATAAAAGGAGATTAGTTTAAGTGTCTTCAGTATCACGTAAGTTAATGTATGTTTATAGATGAGGAGGGTGAAGTAATAACTAGGTTGAAGGAGGGGGCAAATAGCTGAATATAGGTTAGAATTTGAGTTCTTGGACTCTGTAGGAGTATATTTTCCACTCTTGTCACATGATCATTTTACCTCTTATTTGGACTATTCAGATCTTGAGGGAGAACCCCAAAACTTGAACTTACTATATTTTAACCCATTTAATCAAATTGGTTTGTCGTGGACTTCTGTCTTCATTGTCCTTCTAGTGTTCTAATCTGCCTATTTCATAGAGTTTTAGGGATTATTTGGTTTTAGTGATAAAATCGTTAGAAAATGCCAGTAATTTCTGATTATCTTCTTCCTCAACTCTCCAAAGGGGGGGAAAAAAGTGCTTGAATGATGGCATATTATATTATAGGCAATAATCTTCATCTTTAAGGTATCAAGGTCCAGGGGGTGGTATGAATATTTCATTAGGTGCTCTGTAGGGCCAGTGTAGGTTTTTCATTTATTTGTGGTTTAGCTTCCTTTATGTCCTTATCATCGTGCCTGCTTTTGTACTAAATTTGACCTTAAAAAATGTTGTCTTGTATTTTTATGAATTCCTTACATATGTCACAATTTATTCAGCCATTTCTTAGTCAGTGGACATCTACTTTGCTCTCATTTCTTTGCTGTTATTTTGCTGAATATTTTGATATATTCTGAACTTTTTGTTGTTGTTTTTAATCTCCATTGGGTCTATGCCCAGTAGTAATCAAGGAACAGTGTTACTGACTTCTTGTAGAAGGGCCAGAACTCTGAAAAGGTGTACTTGAATCTAGGTCAGCAAAGTACTTATAGTATTGGTATACTTAGTATTTAGCATGGTGATGTAATGGTTCCCTAGTTCACACATAATCAGTATGCTGTAATGATGTAATTGTACAAAGGTATATAAGGGCCCTGACACTTGCAGGACTTCAAAATGTGCAGGAGTTATTGGATTCCCTGACACGTGAAGCAATGAACAATAGATTGGTTCTGGACTATCTCTTGGCTGCTGAAGGATGTATATGTGTGGTTGTTATTTATATACTCTCCTTCTAGGACTTATGGATAATTCTTCATGTTGATTCATGTTGTTTGTTACATCATTACTAGCCTGTGTTAAATTACTAAGTGCTTGTATAATGCCTTCCATGTTGATTGATTTATGTACACTTTGTTTCAAGTATACTTCTCCAAAGTTCTGGCCTTCTACAACTTCTCTCATTTCATGGTTTTGTCAGCAGTATATAAGCTTGCTTGTCTTTCCCCTATTCTCAAACATGCCTTTTTTTTTTTTTTTTTTTTAAGGTAATGCCAAAGAAACTGAGGCAAGATAGAGATTAGAAAGTTTTAAATATTTTATTTGAATTTCTGAGGGGCAGATCAGAATCCATTTTGTCCTCCAGGGCTGAATTGGACTTTCATCTCAAAAAATTCAGCCTCTGATATGAGATTCCAATAATTTTTATATGGCTCTAAAGATCAGGGGAGACAAAAGCAAGGGGTGGAGTCCAACCACTGATGAGAATGACCACTGGTGGGGGTGGAAATTTCCAGGAAGGAACCATCTATCCAGTTCTGACAGGGTGGAGGGTGAGGACCATAAATTCTTGATAACTTAGGAGGATTTAAGAGACGGGATGTCTGAAATAGAAGATCTCCCCTGTATCTGAGATTAAACATTTACAGTTTATGACCCTAGAATAGCCAGCTTTAAGTTATATCAGTAATAATAGTCAGGAGGGGGGAGAGGGGAATTGCAGCCAGGGGATTGAGGCAGAATAATTTAGGGAAATTGAAATAAAACAATTCAAGGAATTGAGGGAGGACAGTTTGGGGAAACTGAGGCAGGATGATTTAGGGAAACAGGCAGAACAATAAAAGGAAACTGGTAGGACAAAACATGCCTCAGATTCATGATAACAGAAATGGAAACTAAAACAATTGCAATTTTACCATTCCCCAGTAGGGAAGGGGTTAAAAAAAAATATGAACAGTGCTCAAAAGAACTAAGAATCTCCCACAAATCACTAATAAGAGAATTGAAAATCGTAATAACTGATGTTTCACCATCCAGCAAATTAGCGAAGACCATATAAAAAGAAGGACCCAGGGAAGCCATCTTATCCACTGTGCCATGTGTCTTAATGTTCTTACCCACCTGGTTTTCTTCTCCCCCATTCCTTTTTTTATCTTGCTATGTATTGTTTTCCCCCATTAGATTGTTAATTCCTTACAATTGTCTTTTTCCTTATCTTGTATTCCAGTGCTGAGTATAACGCTTGGCATGTAATAGATACTTAATAAATGCTTATTGAATGAATGACAAAAAAGTTTTTTTTTAACCTAAAACATTTCTTCCCCTCTGTAAGTTGTGAAAGATGACAGAAATTGAAGATTAACTCTTTGTTTTCCAGATGAGATCTGTGTCTGTGGACTTGAATGTTGATCCTTCACTCCAGATTGATATCCCTGATGCCCTCAGTGAAAGAGATAAGGTTAAATTCACAGTGCATACAAAGGTAATTTTATTTGTGGAAAGAAGGGGAAGGAGGTGGTAAGAGAGACTCTGAAGCTCTAGGTTTATATTCACTTTGAACCTTTTGATAGATATGAAAAAATGCATGGATTTTGTTGGATTATTGGTAAGGGAAAGATGGCACTTTACTAGCAGTGTATAGGTCATTGTCCATATTTACTTGGAATTGGTAGTTATCTCTTAACCTTTTTTCTTCCTTTATAGACCACCCTGTCTGTTTTCCAGAGTCCAGAGTTTTCTGTTACAAGACAACATGAAGACTTTGTGTGGCTACATGATACACTTACTGAAACTGAAGAATATGCAGGACTCATCGTAAGAGCTTAAGCTTTAAAGAGGCAAATTATTCTATTAAAATGCTTCTTTTTTTTTTCAAATATTGCCTGCTTTATTTGAAAAACTATAATTTATTTTACTATCTTCCATCTCATTTGAACAAAATGAATATTTTTCTATTTAAATAAGATACTCCTAATAAAACCTTTCAAATGGTTGTGATGTTCCAAAACATCATCAGTGTTGTAAAATTAGCATTATATTCCCTTTTGGTCTTTGGATCTGCTTAATGAAGAATTGGCTGCAAACAATTCAGTAATAAAGTTTATCTGACGTTTGTTTCATTTTGACCTGTAGCCTTTGTTTAGCATGAGCTAAATAAAATAAGGACCTTTGTAGACCAATCTAACCAAAAATGTTCATCCTTAGTATTATAATAGGACTGGTACTTCTTAAAATTTATTTTAGCACTCTTATCAAGTAAGGATTTAGGCCCATGCCATGATCTCGGTTCTACTTAATCCTGTAGTTCTTTGTTTTTTATCTTTGAAATGTGGCCTGATATTTAAAGGAGTACTAGATGCAGTTTGACCTGTCAAGTAGTCAATAAAAGTAAATGGTTTCTCAGCCTAAATGCTGAGACTACTTGACAATTTAATCCTAGTTGGCAGTTGAATCTGTGGAGTAGGGGTGTCCACTTGGCCAAAACTTAAAGTACTTTAAAACAAAACAAAACATTCCCATGAAGTCCCTTTGTTTGAAGACTACAAACTGTTTCTAGTTTTAATGATGATTGTGATGGTACAGTTCTGAAAAATTGAACCTTAGGTGTTTTAAATGTTTGTTTTAAGCTGGTGTTAAACCTGGATAAAATCTCTGATAATCCACCAGCTGACTCTAATATGGAAATGAGTAAATTAAAGAAAGACACATTTCCTTTTTAATTCAAGTTTGAATGATTAGAGTAAGTAAACCTAATTGCTTGTCTAGGACTGGCATTCTTTTCCTTCCCCTACCCTGCCCAATTTTTGCATGTTAATATTGGTGGTACTAAAGAAACAAAAGACTCTTATTTCTGAGTTACTAATTGGGGATGGGGTTGAGTAAGATTTACTCTGGCTGCTTGGTCTGCCATCCTCCTAAGGGAGAGATAATGCAGCTGTCCTTTTTTTTGTTCCTAAATATTGCCCATTCATGCTGACTTTGGAATGAGACAATAGAATACAGAAAGGAAAGTTGATTCTTTAAATATGACCTGAAATAGCATGTCTTAAAAACTCTTCTTTAATGCCATAGTCAAGAGTCCTTATGAGTATTGTGTTGAATGCAGATACCACCTGCTCCTACAAAACCTGACTTTGATGGCCCCAGAGAGAAAATGCAGAAACTGGGGGAAGGTGAAGGTTCTATGACAAAAGAAGAATTTGCAAAAATGAAGCAAGAACTAGAAGCGTAAGTAGTCTTTTGGAAGGTGGCTTCTGGTTTATTGACTCCTTTTAGAGAAAAGAAAAAGATGAGAATAGACACAATTTATTTGTTGCCTACTGGCTATATGTGAATGTGGTTTATTGTTATCTATTCACTAATAGGATTGTAGAAAAGTTACTGGTGGTGAAGACTTTATAGACTATCTCATCTAATTTTTTCACTTCATAGAGGAGACAGGCTCAGAGCAGTGAGTGAATTATCTGATGTCATAAAGGAGCATCGCTGGCATATGAACCCAGCCTCACCAGTAGATCACTTTTCATTTCATATCCTAAAGATGTACTTTCTTTGTTCTGTCCTTGTTAATTGGGGGCTACTTGCATAGAAGAGCTTTTGCTTTGTTGTTTTTAGTATACCTTACAAAACCTACTTAAAGTCCCAGGTCAAAATATGGGATATGGGAAGGGTAGAGGGCCAACAACAGAACTTTAGGATACACTTTATTATTCTTCCTCTTTGCCTTTCCTCTTCTACGTTTACTATCCCTTCCTAACTCTCTCATTGGCTTCATTCGTAATATTCTGTTTTCCCAGTTTTCTTCCTATATTTGGCCTTTCTCTGGCTTCTCTCTTTCTCCCCTGTCCTACATAAAAATGTTACCTCAGATGCCTGGGACAGACGTGCTGCTTTCTTAGTTCCACACATATACATACATCTAGCTGCCTATTGAACATAACTACCTAGAAGTCTTCTACCTGTTCATTCAATTCAGTATGTCAGTGCTGATTGCCATCCCCTAAGTTCCATTTAATATTCATATACTAATGTCATATTTATAACTTTGGCATAATTTTTTCTGTTTCTTCCTTTGTCTCTACGATGTTGCTAAGTCCTGTTTTACCATTTGAGAGTCTCTTAAATCTGTCCCTTCCTGCTGTTACCACCCCTTACTGTGTTCCTGAACTGCTGCAGCAGTATAATCAGAGTCTCATTTTTAGACTCTCTTGTACAATCTATCTTTCTTACCATTGTTAGAATAGATTACTTAATGCCCAGTTCTGATCAAGGCTTCCTATTGCTTGCTAGATACAAATCCAGATTCAATAAGCCTAGCAGTTTGAGTTCCACGGTTTGGCTTCAGCCTACCTATTTAGTCTTCTCTCACTACACCCATCCATAGAGAATATATTCCATTATAATTGGACTATTCATTGTTCTACAATGTTCTACAATCATCTCATACTTTTCTGACTTTGGGTCTGTTCTTATGCTGGGCTATCCTATTTTGGAATATTTACTTAGTGGGTTGCTAAATGTTTACTAAAGAAGTTTTCCCTGATCATACCTTCCATCCAGTTAGAAGTTATCTTTCTTTCCTTTGAACCTTCATAGCATTTTTTTTGTATCATTGAGCATTCAGATTTTTATTCTTTTATTTGTGTATATATCTTATCTCCTTGGGTTATCTCCTCATGCAAGTACCATGTTTTTGTCTTTGAATCTCTGTCAAAAATGTTTTTTTTGCACATTTAGTATATGATGATAGAATGAATGCAATTATTCCTGGTTTTTTGTTAAATTCTCCAACCCTCTATTGTATAAATTTTATTTGTAAATATGTTAGAACTGGACTAGTTATCTCATATTTACTTTGCCATGGTAGAAGTATATTGGCAGCAAACATCTAGATTGTAAACTTCTAAAAATCGGAGGCATATTTGCTAGTTTTAATCAACTTTTTCCAAATCTCTACCTCCCTATACACACATACATGTAGTAAGTATGCTTGTATGTGAGTGGGTGCCCAATTATTGGTAAATTTTTATTAGCCAAAGAATAGTCTTCAAATTTGTAGGATAGTTAAAAAATTAATAGATTCATAGAGTTGAAAGCAATCCATTGAAATTTCTGCTTATTTCAGACTATATGCTTGTGTTAATTGCATGGCCGCTCAGAACTATATAGCTGGTTTTGATTGGAGATTTTACTTGTTTCTGGGACTGACAAATTATGGTAATAGATTAGTGTGATTCTTGCTAATCCTATCTGACCAATGGGAGATAAGCATGATGATACTTACTAATGATTTTATTTTTTATATATATACATGTATATATATATATATTTTTATTTTACTTCTGCTAATGCCAGTATGTTCTTTATTGATCTGCTGCTTACTTATCTAGGTAAAGACAGCAACATAATCAAATGCCATTTTCCACCCTAGGTCAATAGTTAATACTGGCATTAGGGCGATCAAAGAATTGAGCATGGGTCTCAATACTGTACATTTATTTCAGGGAATATCTAGCTGTCTTTAAGAAGACTGTATCATCCCATGAAGTTTTTCTTCAGCGGCTTTCTTCTCATCCTGTCCTCAGCAAAGATCGAAACTTTCATGTTTTCCTGGAATATGATCAGGATGTAAGACACTTACATCTCTTTTAGAGGGTCTGTTATGATTATCCTGCACGTTCCAAAATTTGAGAAAGTTCTAAGCTTGTCACCAAGTTGTGCACAATAGAGATACCATGATAGCAAGAAAAGCTTTTAGATTTCAAATGGAGCCATTGTGGAAAGCATTTTGCTAATTTACTCATTATCTTTCCTTACTTAGGAAAAGGAATTTTTCTTTTTTCTTTCAAAGCACTCACTCTGACCTTCACTACATTCCCCTTCACATGGACAGAAGCCTTAAGGTCAAAGAGTAGTCACATGTGCAGACTCATTCATGGTTCAGAGAAAGGTCTTTGGTCATGTCTGTGCTGCTTCTTGAGATTTTTGTGACAGGGCTGCAGGGGTTTTTCATGTTTGGATTTCTTGTCTCTTGCAAACTGTATGGTTATTAGACTCCCATAATATCACTAAATTAATATTTTTCTTTTCTAAATGAAGGTTGTATATTAAAATACAACCAGTTATATGACTTTTCTTTTGTAGCTTTTTGTAGGCAGCCTAAACAAAGGTTTCAGATTTATGTGAATAACTCTGTAGCTGATCAGGCAAGGTTATTCCATATCTTAAGAATTGAGTTTCAAGAAGTAAGGAGACCTTTGTTAAGACTTAACAACCCAGCTTAGCTTAGTTGAATTGGACATTTCACACATTAATCAATCAATCAATCAATTAATTAATTAATTAAAGGAACTAGTTCTGAAAGTGACCACACTGGGGAAATTGTTAAAATGGCTTAGAACAGGCTCTAAGTTTTTAATGTCATCTGTATTTCATGGACCATCTTTTTTTAAACCTTTTCATTCCTCTTTTTTTTTTTTTTTTTTTTTTTTTTTTTTTTAAACCACTGTCTCCCTCCCCACTTCCAGCTTAGTGTTAGGAGGAAAAACACCAAGGAGATGTTTGGTGGCTTTTTTAAAAGTGTGGTGAAAAGTGCCGATGAAGTTCTTTTTTCTGGCGTTAAGGTAAATGACTTTTAACTTTATTCCTGAAATGTGATTCCATTTTCTGGGTATTAGTTAGTACTTGTATCCTGTACTAAGGGAAGAGAAAACAAGCACTATATTAGGGCACATCAATGATAAAAATGTTTCCCAACAAGAACATTGTCCAGAAACAGTTAATTTTCTCTTTTATGTTCACATTTCTGTAAAGTGCTTTGTATATAGAACTCACTAGCAACTGTATTAGTCAAGGGAAAGTAGCATCAAAAAAAGGGCTCTAATATATCCCTTTTGTTTCAGTGACCTACTTCAGCTACAGCAGGAATAATCTTGGGAGAAGAAAACAGGTTTTTCAGCAAATAGATGCTGGAGGGAGAGCTCTCAAGATGTAGATAGAGCTTCCTTCCTCGAAAGGAAGAATCAGGTCATGGTAACAGAAAGGGAGACAGACAGCAAGGATTCACGAATAAAAAAACAGCAACCTCAGAAGAGGAGAACAAAAGGGCAGCCAGAAGAGAGTTGAGAGCTTAAAGTTGGGGTATATATAGAAGAGAACCTAACAGCAGAGGGTCAAATTTAACTTTCCTGTAGTTGGAATATATCTGTATAGGGTCCTTTTTTCCTCAGGATACAGATGGCTTTACATATGTCTTACACCTCTTAAGTTGTCATACTAATTTTACCAACAAGAATAAATTAAACATAGTCAACCAATTTTGAAAGATTTCACCACAAGAAAACCGAGCTCAAGAAATGTCTCAATATCAAGTTTTGCTCTTATGAAGTAGTCATAGTATTATGCTCTATTGGTTTTATAAGCTGATAAAAATTGAAAGTTGAATCCTGGTTCTTTCAATATCAGCTATTTGTTACTTTTAAGTCTCTTAAACTTAGCCTGTGACTTCAATTTATGTATTCTGTTTAAATAAACTGGTAGTCATTATCAAGTACACAGAACATAGTTTCTTCCCATACCTTCTAGGTTACAGAATGAATCCCTTGTTTCCTCTGTTACAGGATTGTCTTTACCAATCAATGTATTATTCTTGGCCAAACTGGGCAGCATGCCCTTTGAATAGTGTTGCTTTCCGGTGGTGATACAAGCCTTTAAAACTCAACTGATATTAATGCATAAGGATCACAGTGCAGAGAGAGAACAGGGAGATGTTCCCATTTGGGCATTCTTTGGGTGAACATCTTGAATACAGTCTTCTTGTGTTGCAAAAAACTTCCTAGGCTTCAGAGATGCCATCGAGCTTTAAGAACTCCTTTATCTGTCTGCCTTGTAATTTAATGAGAAATGAAATCTTACCTGTCCTCACCAAGTGTTTTCATTTTCAGCTCCTTCCTCTCCACTAATCTTACCCTTTAAAAAAAAAAAAAAATTCCAATTCGGATATGAATTTTTCCCTTAATTCTACCACCTTGTTGCAGATTTTAAAAAATCATAAACAAACAAAAAAAACCCAGTATCTTACCATTACCCTAGAAATGTTTCTTTATAAATTAAAGAATACTGCCAGATTGATTTAATGAATTTCTTCTGTATGCAAAGCACTGTGACAGATGTAGGAGATGCAAAAAAGGTTACTGAACCTCAAAATTTGCCTCTAAGGCCCTCTGATTTTTTTTTTTTTTTTTTTACTATTCCTTTTTACTATGAAAAGAATTGCTAAGTTGAACCCTTCAAAGTTGTTTATTTTTTTTTTTCCCCTTCTTGATACTTAGATCCTAGGTCTAAGGATCTCTTTTCCTTTCTCCCCTAGTAATATAGTTAAATATATCTCATTTAATAGAAAAAGCCATTTTAAAGTCTGATCTTTCATTGTAATGTCTAAACTCGGGAACTTTCAGAGTGAACGTTAGATTTTAAAAATGTGTTATCCTATGGAACTATTTTGGCTAGTCCAGGTTTTCTCTCTTGGTTTGGTTAACTTAATACTTTTTTTAATTAAAAGAAAATCTTTTTCTCCTTTATAGGAGGTAGATGACTTCTTTGACCAAGAGAAGAATTTCCTCATCAACTATTACAATAGGATCAAGGATTCATGTGCAAAAGCCGACAGAATGACCAGATCTCATAAAAGTACATACTATAAACTTGTTGGGTTTTATAAAAGAAAAGAAAAATTGTTAATGTTGTCATCTTTGTTCCAGTAGAATTGAAAGTTCTATCCTTGTTTCTATAGATGTTGCAGATGATTACATTCACACTTCAGCTTGCTTAAATAGCCTAGCTTTAGAAGAACCAACTGTCATCAAAAAGTAAGCAAAGTTGGGGAGGATGGCAAGGGTGGTGAGGAGGGGTACATGGAAAATTCAAGTGGATTCTAAAAATCCTAAAATTCTAAAATCAAATTTTAAATTTGGATACATTTGAAGTTTCTTTGTGCTAGAAGTGGTCTTAGACAATAATGACCTCCCTCCTCTTTCTGTTTATTTCTAAAATTATTGTCCTTTTTGCTCATGGCCCTTTCTTGAAACAGATTATTTTGGTTTATATGATCCTTAAAAATAAAGTGGAAATACTTGTGTCATATTTGTAAATAGGCATTCTTTGAGTAAAGTTGTGTAGTCAGTGCATATGTTGATTTTCTGGTTTTGTTTGTATGACTTTTCATATTTCATTTATTTCATATATCTAGTCATTTCCTAATAAAATAGACATATTTTGTATCCAGTTCTTTGTTACTACAAAAAGTGTTGCTATAAATAATTGGGTATATGTAGAATGTTTCTTTTATGCCTTTCAGTGGAAGAGTCAAGGGATGTGGACATTTTGTCATTTTGTGAATTTCCAGATTTGCTTTGGATAATGTTTGGATTAAAGATTAAAGATGATAGTTTTTAAATGCTAGAAACTTAACCTTTCCTGGTTTTTGTTTTTTAAATGTGTGAGGAAGGGGGCAGGTAGGTGGTGCAGTGGATAGAGCACCAGCCCTGAATTCAGGAGGACCGGAGTTTAAATCTGATCTCAGACACTGAACACTTCCTAGCTGTGTGACCCTGGGCAAGTCAATTAACCCCGGCCTCAGGGAAAAAAAAAGAAATGTGTGAGGAAAGCATTCTGTTTGTGTAGAATGGGCAAGGCAGAAATTCTCTTAATTTATATAGAGTAAATTTAAATTAAAATAATACTTTTAGTGGTTGCAGAATATAGAGAACAGTTATGCCTTTAATGTAGCTAGTCATCTATTAAATGATAAAAGATTTACTTCAGGTTTCATGAATGAGCAAGTACTCTGTTAGAAATCAATGTGATTGTTTTTTTAATATCTTTTTCCCTCCAGATATTTACTGAAAGTTGCTGAGCTATTTGAAAAGCTAAGGGTAAGTGTTCTTGTCTTAATATCCCCTCCTCCTCCCAAATTGGATTTAGCAAATAGTGGCTGGCTCTTTTATTTGTTTTTGTTCCTTTTTATAGAAAGTGGAAGGTCGAGTATCATCAGATGAAGATTTAAAACTGACGGAGCTCCTTAGATATTATATGCTCAACATAGAAGCTGCTAAGGTAATGATTAAAAATCTCTTTCTTTAAGACAGATGGTTCAGGTTTGTCTAAATGACACTTCTTGACTATTAGGTAGTTATAGAAGTTTATCTATTTTCTGTAGCATAAATTAAGACATTTTGCTGGAAATCCAAACTAAAAAATCATGTTACTTTTTGACATTTTATATGTCGATCAGTCAGCAAGCATTTAAGCAAGTTTTCTCTTTGCCAAAACAAGAGCAATGAATACCTTCAAAAGCTGGAAGAACCAATCAAGATCCTGATTTTTTATTAATGGGGCGGAACTAACTGGTTCCTTAGGGGGTAACTTGGTTTAGTTAGGGTAGGAGTGGACTTTTATGTTAAAGTCTAGAAAAGCCAGTATAAGTATCTTTTTTTGAGGAAAGCAAATCTCAAAAATTTGAGGAAAGATTAAAGAGAAAGATATTCCAAAAGATGGTCAGTTCTGAAGACAAGGAAACAATTCTGATAAAAATTAAAATTATCTGAAGAGACTGATGTGAGTACATGGAGAATCCATTGTGATTTTTAAAAGAGATATCTACTGAACATGAAAAGACACATAATAAAACGAGTACAAGTTTGGCATAATTTAGATAAAGCACAGAATGAACTGAGACTGATGATAAAAACTTAACAGAAAGTGCGAGATGGTCAGCTATATTGAAGGGGTAGGTGAATGAAAGAAGGGTTAGAACTCATTAGGAAGATGAAATGGTAGCTAACAACAGAAGATGGACCTGCTCAGTTTTGATTTTTTTTTTTTTTTTTTTTCCTGATTGCCAAAGAAAATGGCCTTTCGGAAAAACATATCTAGTAAGAAAACAACAAGCTACCCTTGATAAATTAAGGTAACTTCACTCAGTTGAGCTATATATATACTTGATTGAACCACATTTTTAGGTTTTGAAGGAACTGATATTATTAGTTATATATGAAAGATCATGAAACTCACTGATAGTTAGAAAAATGCAAATTAAAACAACAGGTTTTACTTCTCACTGTACAAATTGATTATTCTCATAGTTTGTCATCTTTGCTTAGGTAGGAGGGGCAAATTAAGATGCTGTGAAGTGATATCAGTTTGGTATTGTAGAAGAGAAGTAACTAAACTGTTTATATTCTTTGACCCAGATATCTCATGACTGAATATATAACCCCACTGAAGTAAAAAAATTTGAAACAAAGGTGAAATAGATACCAAAATATTGTCATGCTTTTTCTGACAGTAAAGAATGAGGAACAAAATGAGTGCCTGTTGATTGGCAGTGAGCTGAACAACAGTAGTATATGAATGACAAAATATTATGTAAATATGAGGAATTCAGAGAAACACTGGAAGATTTATTTGAACCAATACAGAATTATAAACAGTTTATATCTTCACTACAAGAATACTAATAAGCCAATCAGACTATGAGTATCTGAAAAAGTTGGCAAAGTTCTAGAGAACATATATTGGACATGTAAAATCCTACTTAGTTCAAAAATCTATTTTAAGTACAAGATAAGCTAGCATGGTTAGGTGATTGTGTCTGATAAAGTCTGGCAGGGGATCTTAGTGGATTGCAAACTGAGTATGAGTCAGCAATATGATCTTGGGCTACACTAAGGAATGTGTAGCTTTCGAGGAAAAAAGGGCTGAAAAGCTCCCTCATATTCTTAGATTGACCATGTGTGGGCTACACTGATAATTTCTGGGTGCAACAGTTTGGAATGGACATTGAGGAGATAGACTTGAAGGAGAGCAACCAAAATAACGAAGGACCCATAATAGTCTATTCTGTGTAAAGATAGGTAAAGGGACTAGGGTTGGACAAGGAATCACATTTTGAAAGCTGTCATGTGGAAGGAGGACCAGACTTAGTCATTCCTCTTCCCCCCTTTCTCCCTGGGTGTTGAGGGGGCAGAACAAGGATGGCAAACTTTCTTAGCATTATAGTTAATCAAAAGTGGAAATGGCTATTCCAGAGGCAAAATGGCTACTTGGACCAGAGGTCATGCTGTTGGGATTCTGGTTAGATGTGGCTTTGAGTAAAATTCGCTGGGTTGTAACATTTTTTATGATTTCTCCTTGGTTAGAGTGAGCTTTTAGACCTTTTACTTCTAGGAGGCAATAACTTAAATCTAGTACTTTTTGTTTCTATTTGTAGGTTCTCATTATATAGTTCTGGTTAATCTTTAAATCAGAAAGATGAAAGGATGGATTCTTTTAGAGATTTATTAGCATTGTGAGACTTTGCTGATGGATGAATCCTTATTTCAGTCCCACGGACACATAAAATGCCTGACATTTGAAAGGTGCAGGGCAGCTTGCAGCGGTAGAACACTGGCTGAGGAGTCAGTAAGATTTTGGTTTGATACACTTGGGGTAAGTCACAGCTTCCCAAGGCCTCCAGGTAATAAGCAGACTTAAGATACAGACAGGTTTCTCATTTTCATTGATGGAGGGAGTTTCCATATTTGGAGTTTCTCATACCATGACTAGTCTGCCATAAAGGTTACAGAGGCACGACTTACCCCTGCTCCTCTGCAGAAGAAATGTCCCATCCTGGAGTCCCTCTCTTCCGTGATGGTGTTGGAGGAGGTTCTATTATCTGTTCTCTAGGACCTTGACTGTTTTTTTCCAGTTACTTGTAGTTTGACTTGCTTTTCCGAATTGGAAGACAGTATATAAAGTGCTTGAAGAGAAAAGAGAACTAACATCTGAGAGATTGGGGGAGGAGGTAGTCAGGAAAAGCCTTGTGTAAAATTGAGATGTCATATTTTTGATTAAGTGAGGGATTCTTAAAAGCAAGAAGTGAAGAGGGAGAAGAAACCTACAAATAGAAGAGAGTGCTGTAATAAGTTTGGCAATGGAGTCCCATGAGGAATAGCAAGCAAGCAAAACAGCTTAACCAGAACAGTGTGTTTTTTAAAGGGAAGGAAGATGTAATGCCTGGAAAAGTAAGTAGAAGCCATATGGAAGAGAACTTTAAATGCCAGACTGAGGATTTAGAAAAATACTAAGAGATATTTTGATTAGAGAGGAAATTTGGTTAGATGGGTGTTTTAGGAATACCATTTTTTTCCAGCATATAGATTGGAAAAGTGTGGAAACCAATTGGGAGACTATTACAGTATTGCAAAAGTCCAGACTAGAAATAAGAACCTAAATTAGGGGTGTATACACACAAAGGGAAGTGTGTTTAAAAGATGTGGAGACAAAAATTAATAAGATTTAGATGGGTTAACAATGAGGAAAGAGTGATTCAGAGGTGAATTTGGGTAGCTAGAAGGATAATGTTGTCATTGACAGAAATAGAGAAGTTGGGAGTATGGATGGTTTTGAGGAGAGGAAATAAAATTACTTTTTGTTGTCTACCAGGTACTTGCTAGTGTTCATATACCAGTCATTACTAACAAAATGAGTTCTAAAAGCTACAGAGTATATCTTGTATGGTTTTTTTTTTTTAAATACCTACAAATTAAGTCATTTTACCTTGGAAATACTAAATTTTAATTTTATGTCATCATAGAACGATTGGTTTAAAATAGTAAAACCAGTGTCATATTTTGGTTCTCTCCTTCCATATAACAGCTTGGAGTTTTAAAAGTAAAGTTCAATTTCCCCATATGTCTTCTTTCTAGGATCTCTTATACAGACGTACAAAAGCTCTTATTGACTATGAAAACTCAAACAAAGCTCTGGACAAAGCCCGGTTAAAAAGCAAAGATGTCACACTGGCTGAGGCACACCAGCAAGAATGCTATCAAAAATTTGAGCAGCTTTCTGAATCTGCAAAAGAAGGTGGAATGATGCTTATCTATCAACAAGTCTCTGTAATGTAGCTGAGTAGAGCATGTGATACAGCCCCCAACTGGTTTAGTGTTTACTCCAGAATGGATTAATCTATTCCAGGGCCATTAAAAAACATAGAAAATACTAGTGTGCACTGAATGCTAAATATGATTGCAGTGGGTGTGGAAAGGGAAGGTTACAGAGTAAGATGCTTGTCTAAAGTTTTTTTAATGTTTTCTTACATAAGGACTTTAGAGCTGAATTTTAACAGTTCTTAGGTTTAGTAGTATGGCAGAAAGTAAGGTCTTTAGGTGATCTTTAATGCTGTCAGATGGCATTCTTATATAGCACAAATATCAACTAATCTTATGAATGATTGAGTATATTAAGTACAAAATTTATCATTACTCTCCACTTATAAGCAATTGTGTTTCATAATGTTTCCCCTAGAATTCAATTTTCTTCACCCCACTTAAATAACTATTTTTGTTTTAAGGCATGTTATTGAAATTTGTATATTGGGGGACAATGATTATATAAACTGTAAAAAGTCAGGAAGCTACTTATATCTAGAGAAATCACAATTGCTCTTGCTGCTTGATGTGAAAGGGTTAAAGGATTAAATGTAGTTGTTTACACTGCAAATAGTAGTGTTTGAGGTTTGTCCTCTCCAATTAATGGAAATATCTCCTACGATTTCCATCTTAACTATAAATATGAACTTTGCTGTACATAGTACTTACACACATGTGGAAGGCATTTAAACTCATGATTTGTAAAACGGATATATTACATCTTTATCTGGAAATACCAGTGCTCTTCATCAGTGAAATAGTTTTAGGATCCTGTTGACTCAGTTCTGAATAGAGATTCCTAATTTTCAAGTAGCAATCTGATTGCATTGTGAGGGATTATAACTTTGAATCTTAGCATTTTTATAGTGTAAAGATAACATGCACATTTTTCATGTTTTTTCAAGTTGAACATTTGTCTCTTCTGTAGAACTGATCAGTTTTAAACGGAAAAGAGTAGCGGCATTTAGAAAAAACCTAATTGAAATGTCTGAACTGGAAATAAAGCATGCGAAAGTAAGTGTTATCTTCAAATTGAATTATTTAGAGCAAATTTTTATTTCATGAGTTGGAAAGCAGAGGGTTGTTTTTCTTTACTGATAAAACTTTGTGTCATCTGTCTCAGAACTACAGCTATGCCTCACCCAATGTTATTAATTGACTTCATTAAACTATATCATTGGACAAAATAACATTATTGGGAGCTAAGTGGAATGGGAATCTCCTGGTAGAGAGCACTGAGTTTTCAAGAGGAAAGCTCGCATTTCCATAATTGTCAAATGGAGATTGGGTTGGAAAAATGAGCTTAATCCTAATGTTAACTTAATGATGTTCAAATGAGTTTAAGTACCATTTTACCTTAGAATTTAATTTTAACCTATTAAAGATTTTGCCATTATACATTATTGGTCATATACAAGGTATGCCAGTATTCAAGGAAAACAGTATTATGAAAAGTCAAAGTAACATGATACTAACTTATGTTGTGTTTTTCAAATACCATGATTCTCATACTTGTAAAATAAAGAGGACAAAAACTTAATTAAGGACACCCTATTTGTACTGGTTTTCTCTATAAAAAGGAGACCATTCGCCTAACAAATGAGAAATCATGTAGTTTTTTGAGAGCAACTGTGGGTGGTAGGAATTAATAATTCATGCCAGAAATAAGACTAGGCTGTCTTATTACAAACAGCCTTCTAAGATCAGTTTTTCAGACATTTAAAAGAGAATCCCTGGAATGTAAGATTAATTACAGGTATCCATGCAGAGAGAGAGAGATGAGAGAGAGAGAGAGAGAGAGAGAGAGAATGCATGCATAAACTCTCCTTTGAAGCATGATGTTCAGAAGTCAGAATTGTGTGTTATCTATGCAAATGTGCAGTGAATTTCTCTATAAATTACTAGGAAACCCAGGACTCTATTTTTAGGACATTTGAAATTTGGCATATCATTAGATTAAAACATTTCCACTGAGATGTGTACCTGGTTCTGAATAAGTCTAATGGAAAAGTCAATCTAAGTGGATTTTAATTATGTTCTGGAGCTTAAGCATTTTAGGATTGGTGACTAAGATGATTTATTAGACCACCTCACAGCTATTTCTCCCCTTCTTTCTAGAATAATGCTCTCCCTCTTGCAAAGCTGCATTGACCTTTTCAAGAACAACTAAGTTGCCTTTACTCTGAACGAAGCTGAATGAACTGAAGATGAATGTGAAAACCAGCATCAATTGCACTCAATTTCATTAGCCATGGAAGATTTATTTTTACTTTTGACTAAAAATTTAGGTCTAGAAATTATATTAATTATTTTGCTTTCTCAGAAATGACTAATACATAACCATGTTTAATTTTTTAGAACTTACTTTTGAGTTAAATTGCATATATATTATTTGGACATAGCTAACCTTTCTGTCACATACATCTAATACCTCAAAGAGGATAGATTTCAAGTTCTAGATGATTTTTAAATGGTAAGAAAAGGTACCCAAAAATATGCCTGTTGGAGCAGAGCATTAGCAGGAGAGTTTGGTACAAGTGTCCCATTATTGCTTGTGTTCCCAGCCAGTTGAAAATTAAAAATTGGAATTTGAAGCCAAATACATACAGCAAAACATTCCTCAAGAGTTGAATGACAGATGTCTAAACATTCCATTCTTTAATCATATTTTCCCCTATTATTTCCATGGTTCTTTAATCACCTCAAGTCTTTATATTATATTGGGAGATCAAGAATATTTCATTAGATTTATTTTTGTAAGTAATCTTGTACAGTACAGGTTTTGTAGTTGGAATATAAATATACTTGGAAGAGAAATTTTCTCCTATTTAGAATGTTATCAGTTTCAGAGGGAGAAGAAAATACCTTAAGGGTATGGAAACAGTATAGTGGCCTAGTACAGTTTCATTGGCCATGTTGATTTTTTTTAAACTACTACCTGCTATGGGGGAAACATAAAAATCCATTTAAGAAAGGGCTTGTGTATGTCTTCTTTTCTTTTCCTTTATGTCTATTTTGTTTTTTACACAAACTGGTTTATTGCAAAATATATAAATAATAAAACATAAAGAGTATTTCTTGGAATTTCCTGGTGGTGGCTTTTTATTTTTTTATTTTTTAGTGTGTTACAAGTATATCTGAGCTTCTTGTCTTCCTTTATGATTTGAAATTATCTTAATTACAGCTGGTTAGTGATCAAAAAATGTGGCCTTTTTTTGATGGGGTAGGAGGAGGTTGACTGCAACATGTTAACAGAGAGTTATGTATGAACTGCTTTTAAGTCAGGGCAAAAGCTAAACCAGAATGCAACTGCTGGAAAGCCCCTCAATGTCACAATGACTTAACGTAAGTCTTGATAAAAGTATACAGTTCTATATTCCCAATTGCCATTTCCTAGAGGACTTAATTTGGAAAGAAGTGAATGAATTGGAGAGTGTTTAAACTATCTTCAGTAAATGAAATGGGTTGGTTGGTAGGGCCAGGGGGTAAAGGGGAAGAAGAGTATGGGGAAAAGGAACAAAGGGAAAGAGGGAAGGGTGAGAATGAAGCAGCAGCCATTCGTTATCTCTGCTATTGTGTAATGTTGGGGAAGAAATGTTGGAAGGCTGGATTGTAGAAGACCTTGCATTCTAGGAGGAGGTAGTAGTATTTCCATATTCCATAAACAATGGGCAGCTCCTGAAGGCTTTTTTTGTTTGTTTGTTTGTTTTCATTTAACATACTTTGAGGGAAGAGGGGAAGTGATTGTGATTAAGTGGCTTGCCCAGGGTCACACTGCTAATAACTTAAGTATTAGAGGCCCCATTTGGACTTGGACCCTTCTGACGACTGTGCCATCTAGCTGCCCTGCTCTTGAAAGCTTTTGAATAAGGGAAATAGAATGATGCTTCAAGGAAATTGTTTTTAAAGCAACATGAGTAATACAATAAAGAGGGATAGAAGGAGAAGAGCAATCAAGGAACTATATGTAAGATAGGAACATAAAGCCAGGAAAGGGGTAGAACTTGTAGTCTTACACATACTCGGGAGAAAGTACTAGAACCAAGATCGAGCTATGATTAAATCAACAGAAATAGGTAAGTTGAGAATGGGGAGAAGGGGTAGGCTTCTGTAGGGAAGATAGGCTGAATTTTAAAGGATAGAGGGAGGAGGGCTTTGCACAAAATTATCCAGCAGTCAGGTGTAGAGATGGGAGTTAGAGCTTGTGGGAGACAGCTAGATATGTAGGTTCCCAGGTTATTTGCATGGAGATGATGAATTGATTACGAAATTAGAAAATGGAAACGGGCAAGCCTGTTTCTTTAGGTCCCTGCTGGGAAAGCCACAACTGGCAGCAAGAACAGTGGCAGTCACATTTTAGGCACAGGGTGTGGGGGGACAAAAAAAGTACAGGAACTAGTTATGAAAGGAGTGGAGACACAAAGCATAGTGTGTAATGTTCTCTGGTTCTGTTTCCTTGGGGTCTCTGGAACAGCCTTCCTTTCAGTTCAGTAATCACAAGTGCAGCCAGGGCTTAGAGTCCAAATCCTTTATTATCCTTTTCAAAGTCCTATCTCCTTCACTTGGGGCTCAGCTAGTTTTCTGGGGGCCTTCCCGAGTGTGTTTCAGTGGGGAAGCGAAGGAGGAGAGCCTGCCACTAAGGTGTGTGAGATGGCATGAATCTGTCTGAGTCCTAGGGCTTGTGCTCCAGCCTTCTGTCTGCTTGTCTTTGAATCTTTGAATCTCCCTGGCTGAGGCTTCTTGCTTATATGCTACACTCTGAGTACACACCAATCATTACATCACTAGGAAACCATTATTTGTTGTAGGATTAAATCAATGCTAAACCAGATTAATCCATTGTCTCCTCAATTCCACTCAGTACCTTGTTTCAAGTTCTGGCCCATAACATCTCCCTGTAGGATCAGATCAATCATACTGAACCTTGCTAAATTAGATAATTATGTCTATCAATAGAAACAAGCAAATTTAGTCCCTTGTAAGAATCCTTTGTTTCAAGTTCAGAGTTCTGGCCCATAACAATAGCAGATGAAGATAGGCGTGGGAGGATGGGGAGTCATGTTACCAAGGTTGGAGTTGGGAGCATTCAAGCACTTGGACCCTCGAGTGAAAGAATGAAGGTGTGGGGCAAGAGTTTGGGGTCTCGTTTCCGTGGGGTGTTTTTTTTGGGGGGGAGGAATAGATTAATCTGACACCAGCTTAGTTCATTAATGTAACCAATTATTTCAAAGTTGTCAGTAAAACTTTAACATCTTTAAAGTACATCAGTCTGTGGAGGTCTGGAATTTGTCCAAAAGACTGGAGCAGAGCCTAGATGGCCTCCCCTGGTCCAGAACATATTACAAGATTTGAATTTTGGTCAATAAACAGTATGATTTATAAATTATTTTCCTTTAATCTTTGGCATGGTTTGTGCCTAAGTTTCAGGTTCCCCTTTGCAGTCTCCCTGCTATTGCACCTCTATACTAGCTACTTATAAGTAATTTATTATACTATAAGTGGAGAGGGTGGTCAGGGGACCAGAACAAGACACAGTTTAACACGTGATAATTGTAAATATGGAAATAGATAACTAGATCACCAAGGTGAAAATGTAGAAAAAGACCTTTGGTAATACTGGAACTTAAGTAGTGTGAAAGGATACAAATTTAACTAGTGAAGACTGAAAAGTTGAGCAGAAAGTGAGATAATAATAAGCATTCATTAAGCTTCTGTTGCTGGGAATGCTAAAAAATTAATGAAACTATCTTTGCTTTAAAGTAGCTTATATTCTCTTGTGAGTTCAGAGATAAATGCAATGTACACAAAATGAATATTGGTTACTTGAGAGCAGAGGGAGGGCAAGCCAATGACCCGGCAATAAGAAGGCCTTTGGGTAGTGCGTGGCCCTTGAGAGGAGCATCAGCAAAGCTAGAACTCAGTGGTCCATCTAGCTCAACCTCATTTTACAATTATTAAAATGTACCAGGCTGGTCAGTGGGGATAGAGAAGAGGCAAGATCCTGAGGCGCTCTCATTCTAATAGGAGAGACTACAAACGTGCAAGGAGGCTGGATCACAGGACAAATGGGAAATAACAAAGAGGGAAGATGGGTTGGAGATTAGGAAGGGCTTTGGGAAAATCTAGTGGCTGAATATAGGAGGAAATGGAGACGGAAGAGGGAAGTCAGGCAGACCCACCTGTAGGCCTCTGGTTGTCCGGGCCTGAGGTGAGGAGGCTGTACCAGGATAACGATGACAATGTTTGGGGAGATGTTGCAAAGGTGAGATGGAGAGGTTGGGGTAAGAGCTTCAATATTGGGAGGGGCTGAGGGGGAAAGAGATAATGAGAGGTGAAGATAGAGCCTGAGGAGCTGAGGACATAGTGGTGGTCTGTAGAGAAGGTTAGGAAGTGGGTTTTAAAGAGACGATAATTAGTTCTGTTCTTAACACTAAGTTATCTGAAAGGCAGCTGGACATATAAAACTGGAGTTCAGCAGAGAAGTTCGGGCAGGAGAGATGTGAGAATCCGCATGGGGATAGAGATTAAAACCTTGGGAACTGATGAGATTACTAAGTGAAATATATTAGAGGAAGATAAGGACCTAGTATTTAATCCTGAGGGATGTCCAAGATTACAGGGTGTTTTCTAGATGATGATCTATAAAATTAAACCTGATGAGCAGTCTAATAGAAGGAGAACCAGGAGAGAGTAGTATCCTGAAAACCTATGGAGAAGAGAAAGAGTAGAATGATCCACGGTGTCAGTGGTCAAGGAGACTGAAGACTGAGAAAAGAACATTGTGTATATTTGAGAAAGCTGCAACCTAGAAGCATTTATCCAAGAAAAAAAAAATAGTAACTGGAATAACTGAAATTAGAACTATTCCCCACTCCAAATCCACTCTTGAATGGGAAGGAACATCAAGTTGGCCCTTTGGCTTGCATGAAAGGAAGTTATATATGATAAGACTGGAAAACTAGCTTCCTGATTATGAAAAAGTTCAAAATAAACAGGAATATGCATTTTTATCCCAGATGCAGTAAAGAGTGATTGAAGTTCTTTTAGAAAGAGAAATTAATTTCAAAATTCTGAAGTTAAAAATAGACAAGTATTTCTACATATAAAGAATGTGCAGTTTTTAATAGCTAGTATATAATGTTTTAAGATTTGCAAAACACTTTTGCAATATTTCATTTGATCCTTACTGATTAGAGAGGCAAGTCCTATTATTATCCCTGTGATACATGGGAGGAAACAGCAGTTAAATGATTTGCCCAACTTCACATAGCTGAATTTCAACTTGGGTCTTTATAATTCCATGTCCTGTTTCTAACTACTTTGCCACACTTCCAGTTTACTTCTTACAAGTATATAATAAATGCAATATATTATTTTTCAAGATTCTTGCTATAGTCCTTATTAGGCTGGAAAAAGTTCAATATACTTGGGAAAAGTTCATTTACCTGAGAGCCAGTGTGGCTTCAGAAGGGGCTGAGCAACAGTTTACTGCCCAATAAGTCTAGGAAAAATGCCAGAAGCAGAACAGAGGTCTCTATACAACATTTGTAGATCTGACCAAGGCCTTTGATACAATCTGTCATGAAGGCTTATGGGAAAATTATTTTTCAAAACTTAGCTATTATTTCCTACTGATTTTTTTTTTTTTTTTGCCTCACCTTGGTAACATTCCTGCTAATTGCCCTCTCCTTTTCATTTGCCCCCTCTCTCTTATTGAAAGACAAACAAAAACTCTTGGTTTGTTTTTTGTTGTTTTTTTGTTTTGTTTTGTTTTTGTTTTTATCAAATAAGCTTTGGTAAAGCAACAAAGATCATCTTATTGGCTAGATGTGACAGTGTGACAGAGAAACGTTTCACCACCAATTCTGGATTGGTATTCTTAGAATGCTTAACATTTTAATTTGCCCTCCATTTTCTGTTCACTTCAGTCTTCCTCATAGATTTTCCTGGTCATTCTTTCATCATTTCTTGCAGTGAAATAATCCATTCTGTTCCCATCACCATCATTTGTTTAGCCAGTTTTTCAATTGATTAGAGAGAGATAGCATGAACCCAAGCATATAAAAAACAGATACAAAGTCTGTGGGGAGTGGGCTGGGGCTTAGTAGTTGGAGAGTTTAGTAGTTGGAGAGTAGAGAGAGAAGGAAAGGTTTCATATAGAAGGTATTTAGAGTAAGGGGAGTAACATGGATAGGACAATATTAAGTATATCACCTTGGTAACTGGAGAATTGATTGGAGAAGGGAGAGGCTAGAGGCAGGGAGATCATAATAGTCTGTGCAAGAAGTGATGAGACCTCAAAATCAAGAATGAATATTGAAAACTCTTTACATGTAATTGGGAAAAAATTATTAAATAGGAAGTAATAATAATTGAAGGAACTAAGACCCAAGAAAGTTTTTATTTTTTTAAAGATAAGTTTTAATAATGCATTTTGCTTTTTCCATTATCATAGTTCTTCTTAGTATCCTTTTAGCTCCTGGAGAACCAACCAATATAATAAAAATTATTTTTAAAGACAAAAGAAAAAATCAGTACAACTAATCAATTCATCGAAGAAGATTAAAAACAGGCAATGTATGTAACACCTGTGGGCCTTCCCTTTGGGTTGGGTTCAGGGATGTTAAATGACATGTTTAAGAATAGCATGATTGTAAGGTCATATTATTAGAAATGGAAGGGCCCATTTAATTCACTTTCTCTCTCCTATCCCCATTTTGTGGGTAGGGAAGCAAACTCATGAAGGTTGTAATATGGCCAAGGTCATACAGGTAGTAACTGTGGGATTTGAAGTGAGGTTTTTTACACCTCCTAATCCAGTACTTTTCATTGTATTATGAAGATAATAAAGGCTTGGGGAATGACAAAAGATGAATGGCAATAGAAAAGTTGGACAAAGGATTTGGGAGTAGAGAAATAGTATTTGAGAGTTGGAAGGGACCTCAGAGGTCATCTCATACAAAACATACTTAACTGTGACATGCCTGGCAAGTAGTTTTCCAAACTTCACTTGACCTCCAACGAGAGGAAACATCACTTTTTGAAATAGTTCATTCTACTTTTGCACAGTAAAAAGTTTTTTCTAAAGAGGATGAAAGAGAAGAGTGTCAAAATCTGGGGAAAGATCAAAGAATTCAGGAAAGGCTGAGATCTGAGTTAAAATGTCATTAGTGACTCTTGAAAGTATTTCAATAGAGGGGTAGGACTAGAAGTCAGATTGAAGGGGATTTTTGAGTTAGTAGGTTCTAAGTGGAGACAGGAGAAGGAGGTAAGGGCAATCATGGGCACAGATGAAGGGAATTAACTTTGATTAGGAGGTATGACTTTATCAATCAATGAGATCAAGAAGAAGAAGGGAGATAAAGGATTATATGCTAGATTTCCTCAACCTTCCTACTTTAAAAAAAGGTCAATCTCCTGATCAGCAGGGGTATTGCAAGTTGGAAATTAGTATAATAGGAAAAACAAGGGTAAGAAGGGCAAGAAAATCATGGATATGGGATTGTTGTGTTTAATTATGTTGTTGAATATATGTTCTGAATTGAGAAAAGTAAAGTTAAGACCAGGAGAACAACCAACCAACCAACATTTATTATGCCTACAAGTGCCAAACAATGTTCTAGGCATTAGAGATACAAATACAATAATCAAAACAATCCCTCCTCATAAGAATATAGTAATTTAATGTTCTCTTAATATATCTTATTCTCTTATCTGCCAAAAGAAAGTCAGGAACTATATGAACACAACTACAAAACACTTTCCATACAAATAAAGCCAGATCTAATCAATTGGAAAAATATCAAGTGCTCATGGGTAGGCTGGGGAATTATAATAAAAATGACATTACTACCTAAAGGAATCTACTTATTTAGTGCCATACTAATCAAGCTCCTAAGAAATTATTTTACACATTTAGAAAAAATAATAAGAACAAAAGATCAAGAATTTCAAGGGAATTAATAAAAAAAAAATGCTAATGAAGGTGGCCTTGCTATGCCAGACCTAAAACTATATTATAAAGCAGTGATCATCAAAAAAATTTGTTACTGGCTAAGAAGTAGACTAGTTGATCAGTGGAATAGGTTAGATTCACAGGATAAAATAGTCAATAACTATAGCAATCTAGTGTTTGACAAGCTCAAAGACCCCAGGTTTGGGGATAAGAACTCACTATTTGATTAAAAACTGCTGGGAAAATTGGAAACTAGAATGGAAGAAACTAGGGCTTGACCCACACCTAACACTGTATACCAAGATAAGGTCAAAATGGGTTCATGATTTAGACATAAAGAATGATATAAGCAAATTAGAAGAATATAGAATAGTTTACCTCTCAGATCTGTGGAGAAGAAAGGAATGTGTCCAAAGAAGAAGTAGAACTCATAATTGAACACCAGATAAACAATTTTGATTATATTAAGTTAAAAAGCTTTTGTACAAACAAAATCAATCCAGACAAGATCAGAAGGGAAGCAATAAATTGGAAAGACTTACATTTAAGGGTTCTGATAAAGGCCTCATTTCTAAAATATATAAAGAATTGACTCAAATTTATAAGAATCCAACCCATTCTTCAATTGATAAATGGTCAAAGGATATGAACAGACAATTTTCAGATTAAATACAATATTAGTATACATCTCCAAACAGCTATTTTGCTGTTCAAAAAGAATCGGACTTTGAAATAGTATACAATCAGCCTGTGAAGGAAATAAAAAATGCAGGCAGACAAAGGTAGAAGGATTAGAAATTCTATGTAGTGGTTCACACTCATTTCTCAGAGTTCTTTCACTGGGTGTAGCTGGTTCAATTCATTACTGCTCTATTGGAACTGATTTGGTTCATCTCATTGTTGAAGAGGGCCACGTCCACCAGAATTGATCATCATATAGTATTGTTGTTGAGGTATATAATGATCTCCTGGTCCTGCTCATTTCACTCAGCGTCAGTTCATGTAAGTCTCTCCAGGCCTTTCCGAAATCATCCAGTTGGTCATTTCTTACACAACAATAATATTCCATAACTTTCATATACTACAACTTATTCAGCCATTCTCCAATTGATGGGCATCCATTCAGTTTCCAGTTTCTGGCCACTACAAAAACGGCTGCCACAAACATTCTTGCACATACAGGTTCCTTTCCCTTCTTTAGTATTTCCTTGGGATAAAAGCCCAGTAGTAATATTGCTGGATCAAAGGGTATGCACAGCTTGATAACTTTTGAGCATCGTTCCAAATTGCTCTCCAGAATGGCTGGATGTATTCACAATTCCATCAACAATGTATTTGATCTGATTTTTCTTGTGCAGCAAGAGAATTATATAAATATATTTATACATATTGGATTTAATATATTTTAATATATTTAACATATTGGATTGTTTGCCATCTAGGGGAGGGGGTAGAGGGAAGGAGGAGAAAATCTAAAACACAAAACTATGCAAGGGTCAATGTTATCAAATTATCTGTACATGTTTTGAAAATAAAAAGTTTTAAAAATTTTAAAATATATATAATATTCTCATAAAATTTATGATAATAACAAACTTATAGTACATAATATTATTAAGCACTTTTAATGAGAAGAGATTGAAAGACTTGAAGGTCACATTAGAGTAAGAAGGAATGAGTTAGTGGGAGACATAGAAGGGGCTGGACCATATTAAGCCATCTTGACTTTTGTGTTGCCACTGGACTCTGAATGATTCTGGAAGACACAGTGAAGCTAATGACTTTGTGTAGTTCTGCCTCATTTAAATCCAATTTACTCAAAGATTAAGACCTTACATCTTGATGTCATTGGTTTTTGAAAACCAAGGATGAACAACCACAGATGGACAGAAAATTACAATAAGAGGGAAACATTAAAGATCAGGATCTTGGAGGTAGATTAGTTTCAAGTGATGGTGAAATCTAAGGTAGCATGAAAGTGGAGATCATTAAAGTCAAGTGTATTTAATTGAGTAGCCATGTTGTTGGGTGGGTCATCAAATTTGATATTGGAGTCATCCATGATAAGGATGATTATAGAAATCAGAAATGAGAGAAAAACTAAGCTAAGCGCTAAAGACTGAGGAAGATGGAAAAGTATCTTGAAGGTTTGGGGGTTAGGCTCAGGACTGAGTGATATGATTAGATCACATGCTCTTCAAGAAAATAGGAAATTGAATGATGAAAAACAAGAGTCTGAAGTGACAGTGGCAGTGAGGGGTAAGGAGTATGTTTTGTGTTCTTGGACCAGTGAGTCCTGGGATGTGAGAAGAAAAGCTACTGGGCTGGAAGGGATGTCAGGGGAAGAGATGTGTATCAGAGAAAGCCAGATTTCAAATAATAAAAGTAGGGAAAAGACACTGGGGAAAAAGAGGAGCTTGATAAAAGAATAAGATCTTACTAATAGAGTTCTACATAGTCTGGGAAGAGGTAGAATTGATGTAAATAGAGATAAGACTGTAAGGAGACCCAGTAGGAGAAAGAGATTTCCACCTAGATCAGTATTCTTAATCTTTCTCTGAATCATGGATTCCTTTAGCAGTTTGATAAAGCTTATATAATCTTTCCCAGAACAACATTTGTAAACTATTAAAGGAAATGCTAATATTAGTGAAAATAAAAATATTATTTTCTTTTTACTCAAGTTCACAGACCTCCCAGTGGATAGATTTAAGTCTATCCACTGACTCTTTGAATGGGGTAATAGGATCCAGTAAGTAGTTGTAAATGATATGGATATCAAGTAATTAACAGATATTTAAAATAGGATTTATTAGCATGGAGACTTTGAACTTTTAAAGATATTTTGGCAACTGTAGTTCAATAAAACCTGTTTCCTTTGTATGTGATGACTGAAAATTTCTGAGAGAGTTTCTGAGTAAATAATTAATTTTATTAATTTGTCTAGAAAGCAGTCAAAAAAATAGACTCATTATTCCCCTGTGATGAACAAAAAAGCCAAGTCTGTCAAATCTGATTTTGATAAAGTCTTTTGAATAAGGAGTCCATCTGAGGGCAGAAATCAAGTCTGATTGGTTAATAAATAGTGAGAGAATGAATATTATAATGAGTCAGGCTTATTCTAATGAATGTCTCCAGATATGGGACAATGAGCAACCAGTCTTGTTCAAAGAAACTTCTCAATATCCATATCACCTGACAAAAGGTGGAATTCACATTTCCCCAGACCTGTCTGAGTAAACATAAGGATTAGGAAACTTAGAATGTCTTTATTCTCTTTGATTAGATCTTAGCCTTTCTGGTGGGTAAGTCTTGTCCAAGATTTCCCACAATGATTGATTTTTGGATGAGGAGGGGAAAAACCTGTTAGTCCTAAAGATCAAGGCAAAAAAAAAACAAAAAACAAAAAAAACCCAACTCTACAAACAAAACAAAAATCTCTTTTTTCAAGAAGCTTATTTTCAAAATATATGCATATATAATTTTCAACATTTCCTTGCAAAATCTTGTATTCCAAATTTTTTCTTCCTTCCTTCCCTCACTCCTTCCCCTAGACAGCAAATAATCTGATATATGTTAAACATTTTCAATTCAAGAAGCTTACATTCTAATGAGGAATACAGCATAAATAGGCATAGACTTGATATAGTAACCTCTGAAGGGAAAGTACTAACAGTTAAGGAGATGGGTAAAGAATCCTAAAGAAATCAACTTTTCCTCCCCAGGCAATCAGTTATGTGACTTCCTAAGGCTAGGAAGTGTGAGATAGGATTTGCACTCAGGTCTTGCTGACTATAGCACCAGTGCTTTATCTGCCGAGCTGCTTAGTTGCCTTTAATAAATTGGCTTTTGAACTGAGTCTTGAAGGAATCCAGGGATTTGAAGAGGCAGAGGTGGGAAGAGAGAACCTTGCAAGTATAATGAGCATAGGTGCAGAGAATAGAAATGGAGCATCATGTGTGAGGAACAGCAAGGAGGCCAGTATGTCTGGACTATAAAGAATACAGAGTATTTAAGCAGATCAGAAAGATAAACAATTGAGCTTTAAACACCAAACAGTAGATTTTTATATTTCATTCTGGAGTTAATAGGAAGCAAATTATTATTTGTTGAGGAGGGCAATGATGGGCTCAGACTCAGGGTTTAGAAAGATTCTTTGACAACTTCCCCTTTCTCTGAGGGATATTGGAGGCAGGAATTAATTGAGCCAGTTTGCCCTTGATTTTCTAGATCTAGGGGTGCAGTTGCCATCTGAGGAGCATCCATCTTCATTTACTATATCTTGGCAGTTGCCATTACTGCCTCCACCATGGCCAAGAGCAGACTTTTCCCAGAAAAGGGGCATATCTGAGGTGACCCACTCATGTTGAACTTTACTTTCTGGAGAAATGATGTCTGTCAGGGAATTTTTGCTTCTCCTACTCCATTCTCCCTGTCCAGCAGCACTTATGTCCTATCCAAAGTTTTATCTATTTTTAAAATTTTATTTACGTTTTTAGTATTGAAAGTTAGAATAAGATAACAATGTGGTAACAAAGTGATTGCTGATTTGTGTGTTTCATTATTGAAAATATAGCAGAGTGAAGGGAAAGTGAGCCAGCTGTTCCACAGAAAGAATAAAATTGAGAAAATAGGATGTCAGAAATTGTTGACATTTTTTCCTACCTGGGGTCACTTGAAGAAAATGAAAGATAATCACTGATTTATATTTCATAAATTCCTAAAGCTAGGTAATAACATGGATCCAGTTCCTCTCCTTCTCTGCCAGACAAAAGGGAGCTGAGAAGGAATTTCTGACTGGTGGGAGGATGGGCAAATTACTACTCCTTTGTTCTAGTTCCCACAAATTCAAGGAGAATCACTTATGCAGTAGAGTCAAGGTAGGTGATTATAGAGAATAAGCCATACCCAGTGGGTGGAGGAAAGACAGGTAATACCTGTTCCAAGGTGGGTGAGGACAGAGTAAGGATTCTATTTTTCATCTCCTGCTTCAGTCCAGAATCTTTTCTCCCCTTATACAAACTCTCGCAGATACACTACTAAATGATTATGATCTTTTTTTTAATCATTCTAACCCTATCCACACCTTACTATTCCTAACCTTATTCTTTGTCTTCACCTCCTCCCCCTTCACCGTCAGTACTTTCTTAGAAGTTGGCAAACAGGAGGTGATAATGGGGGGTGATGTTAGATGAGAAGGGAAAAAGAAGATTCTGGTGTTAAATGGTGAAGTATGAGATAAATTGAGATAAAATGAGGTAATTGAGGGGGTGGAGGAAAGAGTCCCCTGGGATATGTGAAGAGAGAAGATTTGGACCAGTTACTGTCTTAAATAGGGTAGAAAATTAATTAGGAAGGAGTAGATGGTTTGCCTTCCTGCAATGAGGACCCATTTGAGATCAGAGTCAAGTCAATCAACAAGCATTTATTAAGAACTTATTATCTGCTAAGCACAGGGAATAATGATGATGATGATAATGATAGCTAATAGTAATATAATGCTTACTATTTGCCAACCTGGAGATCATTAGGTATCTCAGTAGATAGAGCAGCAATCTGATAGGTGTACAGTGGTACCTCAGAGTTATCTTAATTTGCATTTCTGTGATCAATAATGATTTGGAACACCTTTTCATATGGGTAGAAATAGTTTCAATTTCATCAACTGAAAAACTGTCGAACAGACAGATTTCAAAAGAATTCTATATCAGTAGCTATATGAAAAATGTTATAATAATTAGAAAAATACAAATTAAATCATCTGTGAAATTCTATCTCACAACCATGAATTTGACAAAGATGACCCCCCCCAAAATGAAGAATGTTAGAAAGGCTACAGGAACCCAGATACAGTAATCACACTATTAAGTTTGAATTAGTACAGACAGTCTGGAAAACAATCTGGAACTTTGCCCATGAAGCTACTAAATTGCACCTACCCTTTGACCCAACAATAATATAATTCAAATGATACCCCAAAGAGAACAAAAAAAATTAAGATGACAATGCACAAAAATAGTTATGGTAGCTTTTTATAATATAAATGAAATGGAAAATAAAGGGGGCATTTATTAATTGCAGAATGACTAGACATCATCAAAAATTAACAGAGTAGAATATTATTTTGCAGTAAGAAATGACAGAAGGGACATTTTCAGAGAAACCTAAGATTTAACCTCTATTTGCCTTAATTCCCTGGAGAAGGAAATGGCAAATTATTTTAATATCTTTGCCAAGAAAATTCCAAATGGGGTCATGAAGTGTTGGGCACAACAGAAACAACTGAACAATGTTTTGATTAGTTTTGCTTGTTTTTCATATTTATTATAAGAATTTTACGCCTGTTTTTCATATTGAAGATCAAACCTTCCCTTTCCCCATGCCACTTCCACATTCCTAGCTATTTCAACCCTATCTAACCACACACCTCCAAACTCCCACCCCCACTCTGTCTGCCCTACCTTCATGCCTTCTGGAATTCTCACTCCAGAATTAGATTCCTACTTCATTTCTACTCTTTCTGCCCACTAATACTCACTAAGATTTGGCTGGCCATCATTTATCTTTTCCTGACCAATGTTGGAGGGGATGTGGGGAAACTGGGACACTAATGCATTGTTGGTGGAATTGTGAATGGATCCAGATTGCTCTGGAGAGCAATTTGGAATTATACATACCCTTTGATCCAGCAGTGCTACTACTGGGTTTATATCCCAAAGAGATCTTAAAGGAGGGAAAGGGACCCACAGGTGCAAAAATGTTTGTGGCAGCCCTCTTTGTAGTGGCAAGAATCTGGAAACTGAATGGATGCCCATCAGTTGGAGAATGGTTGGGTAAATTATGGTATATGAAGGTTATGGAATATTATTGTTCTGTAAGAAATAACCAGCAGGATGAATACAGAGAGGCTTGGAGAGACTTACATCAACTGATGCTGAGTGAAATGAGCAGAACAAGAAGATCACTGTACACTTCAACAACAATACTGTATGAGGATGTATTCTGATGGATGTGGCTCTCTTCAACATTGAGATAATTCAAATCAGTTCTACTTGTGCAATGATGAAGAGAGCCATCCACACCCAGAGAGAACCATGGGAACAGAGTGTGGACCACAACATAGCATTCTCATTCTCTTGTTGTTATTTCCTTACATTTTGTTTTCTTTCTCAGGTTTTTTTTTTTTTTTTGTTATCGATCCGATTTTCTTGTGCATATATATATATGTATATATATATATATATGCATATTGGATTTAACATATATTTTAATATATTTAACATGTATGAGACTACCTGCCATCTAGGGGAGGAGGGGGAAGGAGAGGAAAATTTGGAATGGAAGGTTTTGCAAGGGTCAATGTTGAAAAATTACCCATCTGTATGTTTTGTAAATAAAAAGTTTTAATAAAAAATTATTAAAAAAGAATTAAATCTTGGAATAGTTGATACCTTTTACTGTTGCCAAATTTTTCACTGCCCCACATTCAGTTATGCAACTACAACTTAATTTAAGAAGCTTTGGTATAGAGTACTGGCCCTGGAGTCAGAGGACCTGAGTTTAAAAGTGGCCTCAGACATTTAGTAGTTTTATGACCCTAGGCAAGT
Organism: Sminthopsis crassicaudata; assembly: GCF_048593235.1. Lineage (NCBI taxonomy): Eukaryota > Metazoa > Chordata > Mammalia > Dasyuromorphia > Dasyuridae > Sminthopsis > Sminthopsis crassicaudata. Next base: position 161,174,652 of record NC_133618.1, read on the forward strand.
CTCTTAACCCAGATTGCCTCAAAAAAAAAAATCTATTCTAAGGGATGATTCTTTGACAAAGAAAGCAAAGGGATACAGGGAGAAATCTAGGTGACATAAAAACAAAATATACCAATAAATCTCTTTACAAATAAATAAATACATCTTTTTTAAAAAAAGAAAAAATAAGTATTTTAAGATTCTTATCTAACTTTCTCCCCTTTGTGAAGATTGGGACAATAGTTGCTCATTTTCCATGTTATGCAATCTCTCCCATATTCCATGATTCCTTAAATGTTCCTTCTTGTAGATGAGCGATCATATCTGTAAGTTCTTTTAGGACACTGGAGACCTGACTACATTCAATGCATTGAATTGTAGTCAGATACTCCCCAGCTCTCCATTAATTTGTCTTGGGCTTCAATTTCTTTATGTGCCTTTCTCAGTTTTAACATTATTCTCCTTGTTGTAGAAGAAAAAGAAAATATAAATTGCATAGCTCTGTGTTCTATTATCTGCTAACTAGAAGGACTAAAATTTTAAAACACTTTGAAGGACCACACTGTTTCAATTAATAATAAATTTTCACGTATCAGACAGAGTAGGAAGAGAATTTTAATTTCAAAATAAAATAATCATGTCTGCTTGTAATTATTTGTGCAGATAATGCATTTGCATCTATAGGAGAAATTATAATAAAATTACAAAATATCATTAAAAATTCTTCATTAATTGACATAATTGAAAATGAAAGATCCTTCTACCATCTGCTCTGAATAGTGGAATTATTCATTCCGGTTTTATTATTACCTTCTTGTGACATCTAAGTAACCCAATGGATAGAGTACAGAGCCTGGAGTCAGGAAGATCTGAGATAAAAGCCATCTGTAGATATTACCTAACTATGTGGCCCTGGATAAGACACTTAATCTGCCTGCCTCAAGTTCTGCTATCAGCAGAATATAATAAATGGTAAAATAGCAGAATATAATATAATAGGGGACAATAATAGCACTTGCCATCCAGGATTGTGAGGGTCAAATGAGAGGATATTTGTAAAGTGCTTAGCCCAGTGGTTGGCACATAGTAGGCACTCAATAAATACTTACTTACTCTATCTTTTTTTTCTTTATTTGGCCATTTCATATTGTTCATTTTTGGAATTATCTTTACTGTACTAATGTGAGTAAAATGAGATAATCAAAAACTATTTTACTATTATGTAGTCACACCCTAGGTATTAATACCATTCAGTAGCTGTAAAAGGAGAAATAGGAGAAGAACAGTTGGGGGTCTATGCTTGCATCTATGATATGTAAAAAGACCCAAGTCTTATGTCTATTTTGTGGAAGATATATGGAAAAACAGGGACAAGAATGGCACAGTATGAAGAGGATGAGTGGTTATAATCCACACATTGAAGGGAACACTGGCATTGTTTAGATCCTGGATCTGTCATTAAATTATATAGCATAGGAAACTCCACTAGAGATTTCTTGTTATAAATAAGTCTATTTAAATAAAAGGAATTGCACTTTCTATTTACTATTGTTTTATTTTCCCCAATTACATGGATAGTTTTCAGTCATTTTTGCAAAGTTTTGAGTTTTAAATTTTTTCTTCCTGACTACCTTTCCTCCCTCCTTCCCACAATAGCAAGCAGTTTGATATAGATTACACACGTACAATCATTTAAAAATTATTTCCTTACTACTTATGTTGTGAAAGTAAAATCAGAACAAAAGGGAAAAAAACATGAGACAAAAAACAAAAAAGTGAAAATAGTATGTTTCAATCTGCATTCAATCTCCCTAGTTCTTTTTTTTCTGAATGTGGATGTCATTTTCTATCCCAAGAATTGGATCACTGTCTTGCTGAGAGGGGCTGTCTGTCATAGTTGATTATCACATAATTTTGCTTTTACTGTGAACAATATTCTCCTGGTTCTTCTCACTTTACTCAGCATCAGTTCATTTAAGTGTTTCCAGGTTTTGCTGGAATCTGTCTGCTCATCATTTCTAATTCTCCATATATGGAATGGAACAAAGTATTCCATTACATTCACATACATTCACATACCACAATTTATTTCAGACATTCCCCCACTGATGGGCATCCCCTCAATTTCCAAGGGATTGTACTTTTAATTTTGTGTCTGTAGGTGGCAGACCAAGGCAACCTAGTTCAGGCATTTGCCAGGGCTCATGGGCTTTCCACCCATTAATGCAATGTATACCTGAACATTCCTGCACAATTTGATTGCTAAAAGTAATTTGCTTGTAATTAAAACCTTTATGTGCTTGTGGAAGCAGGGGAAAAAATTCATCCTGAGATTTCAAGTAATTCCAGATGTCATCTTTATACAACAGGAATCTCTCAATAGAATTCTTTTGACTTAAAATACAGTGACAGAAGGCATAACTTTATACCCTTAAAGTTGCTTATTTTAGAGTGGAAATGTGCTTTGAGGGTTTAGTGTGTCTGGTGGTGGAGGAGAGATGTGATTTTAGAGTGGGTCTGTGGAATCAGCCTTAAGTCAACCTGGAAAAATAAAAATTGGGATGAGATCTCAGGGAAGATATCATCAATTCAGTTGCTTGCTAAATAGTATGGCCTTCAAACAGATACCAAAGTCCTGGCAACTAAGGACTATTGCTCCCACTGACCCCTGGGACAAAACACCTCCTCAAATTATTTTGTATTTACTTATCTCTGTTGTATCCCCAGGGCCAAAAGTCCTCAAGAAAAGTTTATTTTTTGTTTTTTCCTCACTGGCCTGAAACACTTTAGCTCTGTGATTTGAATTGCACTTCCCTTTTCTGAATACCAAGCAACTAATCCAGAAGAAGGAGAAGGGAATATTTATTACTATGTGCAAGGGATGGTGCTAATTTTTTTTAACTTAAAGCTTTTTATTTTCAAAACATGCATAGTTAATTTTCAACATTCACCCTTGCAAAACCTTATGTTCCAGATTTTTTCCTTTCCCCTCCCTTGGACTGTAAGTAATCCAATATATGTTAAACATGCAATTCTTCTATTCATATTTTCGCCATTATGCTGCATAAGAAAAATCAGATCAAAAAGGGGAAAAAATGAGAAAAAAACAAAATGCAAGCAAACAAAAACAAAAAAGGTGAAAATACTATATTGCGATCCACACTTAGCCCCCACAATCCTCTATCTGGGTGCAGATAATTCTCTTCATCATAAAATCATTGGAACCGGCCTGAATCACTTCGCTATTGAGAAGAGCCACGTCCACCAGAATTAATCATTGTATAATCTTGCTGTTGATGTGTACAGTGATGTGGTTCTACTCACTTCATTTAGTATCATCAGTTCATGCAAGTCTCTCCAGGTCTTTCTGAAATCATCCTGCTGATCGTGTGCTAAATATTTTTTAAATATCTCATTTGATTCTCACAACGAGTTGAGGAAGCTGAGACAGTAGACATAGGTCACGTAGCTAGTAAGTGCCTGAGGTCATATTTGAATTCCTCTTCCTGATTTCAGGTTCCACACTCTATCACTGAGTTCACATAGCTATCTGAAGAGCTTGAATAGCAGATGATTTGTTGAACTGTGTCAATGGAGGGATTTTCTTTAACTAGATTTCCCTTCACTAATGAGACTCAGATATTTTGGTCTCAGGCCACCTTCATATTTTAAAAAATATTTAAAGACCACTCCCTCCAAAAAGTTTTATGACTTATGTTTATAAATAACATATTATAAATGAATATATTTTTGTATTATTATAAAAAGTATGGACCCCGAAGACCCCTTGAATTGATCTTGATCTTCCCCTTGGGTTTCCACACATCATTTTGCTAATCAATGTCCTAAACCAATGAAATCACAAGTCTGGACAAAAAGAAATACCCAGAGCACAATAGTCCTTTGTATATAATAGCCATTATTTGCTTGTTGAATTAAATTATTGAATTGCTATAATAATAAGAACATAATATTTTTGTGGAATGATTTACACCGACTGAAAGTCAGAAGCCCCTAGCTATGAACCTTATAGAATTATAAAGTGTTAGATCTGACAGACTTTAAAAATAGATTACTCAGATAGTTGAGAAAACAAAAGCCCAACAGTCCACTGTAAACAGGAAAAGATCCCAGGATTTCTGATTAATAGGCCTGTAAGCTTATTACTTCCCCTGGCCCTCAATTTTTTCCCCTCCTTTATGAATTTCTAAAGGAGGACAGTTTAGGACAAAACTAATGGTAAAGTATGTGGAATCTGTTTTAAATCTCAAATTCTGCCTTTTGGGTTTTTTCCTTAACTTTGCTATCTTTAAAAGTAAGTTGCTTAATCTCTGCTTCAATTTCCTCACTGGTAAAATAGAAACCTTCCAGGATTGTAGTCAGGTTTAAATGAATTAATATTTATAAAATGCTTTGCAAAACCATCTAAATGGTAGCTATTATTTAAAAACCATTTCTTTGGAAAGACTTTGAAACTCATTTGCCCTAAGGTATAAATATCTTCTACCAGCTTAAAATGTTAGCTGAAATCTACATTTTCAAGAAGATCAAGATTTTAAGTTATTACGGAAGAAACAATAAAACTTCAAGTCACTAAGATATATAAAATGGATTTTTGGAGAAGAGGAATATTGGACAAGCTATTAAAAGATCAAAATGAGAAAGTAGACATATTTCTTCCAATGTTAAATACTACTTACCTTTCTAAACATCTTTATCACTGGAACTACTTATTAAAATAGAAATGTGTCAGATACAATATCTTAGTGAATGAATAGAAAGATGCTGAGGTGATCCCCTATATCTGACAAAGTTGAGAGAGTTGAAAGTCAAAGGCATCCAAAAGGGTCCTATATACTGTGTTCCTAGAAAGCAGGAACAGATTTTTGCCTTTCTTTGTATTCCTAATGCTGAGCACTTTTCTTGGCATGTAGTAGGCCATTAATAAAATACTAGCTGAAATAATCAATAGTTTCATCCAAGAGAATGACAATAATGAGACAATATACCAAGATTTATGGGATGTAGTCAAAGCAGTTTTTAGGAGAAATTTTATATCACTAGATTCTTACATGCATAAAACAGAAAAAGAGGAGACCAATGAATTGGGCATGCAACTAAAAAAGCTAGAAAATGAGTAAATTAAAAATGCCAATTAAATACCAAATTAGAAATGCTGAAAATCAAAGGAGAGAGTAATAAAATTGAAAGTAAGAAAACTATTGAACTAATAAATAAAACCAAGAGTTGTTTTTATGAAGAAACTAATAAAATAGATTAACCTTTGGTTAATTTGATTAGAAAAAGGAAAAAAGAAAGCCAAATTGCCAGTATCAAATATGAAAAGAGTGAATATACCACCTATGAAGAGGAAATTAAAACAATAATTAAGAGCTATTTTGTCCAATTGTATACTAATGAATTTGACAATCTAAGTGAAATGGAAGAATATTTACAAAAATATAGATTTCCCAGAATAAATACTAGTTTACTGACTTGTCCAGATCAAGGTGAGTATTGTGAGGTGTCCTCTGGTGTATATTGTCTCTTACATACGTGAGATAGTAGTTGTACCCTCAAGTATTATACCAGTGATAAAGACAGGGGTAGGAAACCTATGGGGTAGGGTGGTATATTAGAAACAAGAATATTATCATTTAAATAACTATGAAGAATCCAAAGAGGGAACCAACATGTCTACACATCAATGAATATTTACTCTCTCCACTTCTTCCCAGATCCTTGGTGGCTCACAAATTTCTCCTACTATTCTTAGGGGCTTTTGATTCACTTAGGTTATTAATTTCTCTCCTTAAAACTATACCTACTTATCATTTTGAACTGTCTTGGAGCTACTATTCCAAAGTGCTTTCAAAATATTTTCCAGTGGAAGTCACTATCTCTGGCACTTCCTGTGCTTCATACTGAGGTGGGCTATTTCTCTTGGTTTGTAACTAAGCTCATTCTCTTCCCCAAACATCAATGTGAGCTGCTAATATTAACCACAAGACAAGGATAAATTACCTTTTTTTTTTTTTTTTGCTTCATATAGAAAAGGGTAAACAAAAGCATATGAAAGATTAAAATTACAAAAAGATGTAGAAAGTTAACAGGTATACACAGTCAGCATTCACTTTTTCTGCTAAAGGTTTCTCCCACAAGCACAATAGTCAAAATAAACACTCCAGAAGTATAGGGGGCAATTAAGGGAAGTTTTGATGTCCCCATCACAGTGGCTGATAAGTAATGATCATCAATCATTCTCATGTTTCTCGGCAGAGCGTCAACAGGTTGGTAACCACAAAAACAGCAGCAGCAATAGCCATCTTTCAGAGGTTTTTATAATAAACTACAAGCCCACAGATAGTGATCAGGGCTCTACCTTGTAATGTCCACAGAGTCCTGCAATGGAGAACGAACTCTGAACTCTTATTCTGATTTGGCTCAAACTTCTTCTATTATCTTTCTCCCAAATATCTCCACAAAATCCTTTGCAGAAATTCCGAGTTCAAAAACATCACTAGTTGATAGATTCTGGGTTTGTGTCTCCATGGTAACAGGGGCCAGAAATTTTGCAGTCCCTTGCAAAATATCAGGTGGAACATACTGGGGATTTTTAATTAAACAGCATGAATAAAAATATCACAATTTTAAAATAAGGTTAATTTTCTGACTTCCATCCAATATTGTTGAAAACAAAAATGCATCAGCAATGCATACATAGGCAAATATAAAATCCTATACAAAGCAATATTATTTGGTGACTTGGTATCCAAATTATATGCAGGATATAATACAAGCATGTCCCCTAGTACACAAGCAAACAATAATTTACAGCAAACCAACAAAGTAAAGCCAGCTAGCTATTAAGTACCAATATACCTCTAAGGAACAAATTTTGTTTAATCATTAGTGTGTGTGCAAATAAATGATAAGTGAAACAGTTACAAGTAGATGCTAAAACATAACAAGTAAGTAAGCAAATAAATATGACAGTAAAATAGTAAAATGAGCAGTAATTAAGTTTTGCATCAATAAACACATGCAATTACTTGCAAGTCATACTTTGGATGCGCAGTCTCTAGTACAGTTGCTTGGATATGTGTACTTCTTATGGTTCAATGATAACATAGGTTGGTCTAGAACAAGGATTCATAATCTGGGGTGAAATAAGTTTTTTTTAGCATTTGATACTTTCAATATATTCATTTTTCCTTTGTAACCTTTCATTTTATACATTTAAAAACATTATTTGGATAAAGGGTCCATAATCTTCACCAGAATGCTAAAGACATGAAACAGGTTAAGAACCTTTGGTCTAAAGACTGATTAAAAGGATGGAATTCTTCTGTAACTTACTGACTTTTCTACTCCTACATCTGAGCTGTTAAATGGAATAATTATAATCATTTTCATTATTACACATGTAGGCCTGCTTCTCCAAATCTGTACTGAAGTTTAGGGTTGTTGAAAAACCAGGCTAACTTAGTATTTTCTTCCTTTGTTAGTTGTGTCTATACCCTAGGAGGACTGCTAGATGGCAAAGTGAATAAAGTACAGGGCCTGGAATCAGAAAGACTCATCTTCCTCAATCCAAATCTGACTTTAGGCACTTACTAGTTGTGTGACCCTGGACAAGTCATTTAAAAAGTCATTACTTATCAGCCACTGTGATGGGGACATCAAAACTTCCCTTAATTGCCCCCTATACTTCTGGAGTTTTTAATCTTGACTATTGTGCTTGTGGGAGAAACCTTAAGCAGGAAAAGTCATTAGCTCAGTTTCCTCATCTGTAAAATGAACTGGATAAGGAAATGGCAAACTGTTGTAGCATCTTTGTTAAGAAAACCCCAAATAAGAGACTTACATGATCTGGTGCTGAATGAAAGGAGCAGAACTAGGAGATCACTATACACTTCAACAACGATATTGTATGAAGATATATTCTAATTGAAGTGGATATCTTCAACATTGAGAAGATCCAATTCAGTTCCAGTTGATCAATGATGGACAGAATCAGCTACACCCAGAGAAGGAACACTGGGAAAGGAGTGTAAACTGTTTGCACTACTGTCTTTCTACCTAGGTTACTTATACCTTCGGAATCCAATTCTTAACGTGCAACAAGAAAGTCGGTTTTACACACATATATTGTATCTAGGATATACTGTAACACATTTAATATATATGGGATTGCCTGTCATCTAGGAGAGGGAGGAGAAAATTTGGAAAAGTGAATACAAGGGATAATGTTATAAAAAAAAATTACCCATGCATATGTACTATCAAAAAAATATAATTATAAAATTAATAAATTATAAAAAAAAAAAAAGAAAACCCCAAATAGCCTGGGTCTGTATCTCAAAGAAATCATAAAAAAAGGGAAAATGTGCCACATATGCAAAAATGTTTGTGGCAGCCCTTTTTGTAGTGGCAAGGAACTGGAAACTGAAATGGATATCCATTATTTGGGGAATGGTTAAATACGTTATAGTATATGAATGATATGATTGTTATTATTCTATAAGAAATAATGAGGAGGCTGATTTCAAAAAAGCCTGGAAAGATTTACATAAACTGATGCTACATAAAGAGAGCAGAACCAAGAGAACATTGTGTACAATAACAACAAGATTATATGATGACCAACTGTGATGGACTTGACTAACAATGCAGAGATTCAAGGCAATTCTAATAGAATTAGAGTAGGAAATGTCATCCACATGCAGAGAAAGAGACTGTGGATCAAAGCATAGTATTTTTACCTTTTTTGCTTATTTTATTTTTTCTCTCTTATGATTTTTCGTTCCTTTTGGTTTGATTTTTCTTGTACATGACAAATATAGAAATATGTTTAAAAGAATTGCACATATTTAACTAATATCATATCGCTTGCTATCTTGGGGAGGGGGGAGATAAAAGAGAAAGGGAGAAAAATTTGGAAAACAGGGTCTTACAAAAATGAATGTTGAAAACTATATTTACATGTATTTGGAAAAATCAATCAATCAATTATTATTATTATTATTATTATTTGCTTTTGCTGAGGAAATTGGGTAACTTGCCCAGGATCACATAGCTAGGAAGTGTTAAGTATTTAAAGCCAGATTTGAACTCAGGTCCTTCTGACTTCAGGGCTAGTGCTCTATCCACTGCACCTAGCTGCTCCAAAATTAATTATTATTGAAAATTAAAAAAAAAAAAAAAAAGAAAAGAAAAGAAAAGAAAACTACAAGTCGGGTCACAAAGAGTCAGACATAATTGAAAAATAATCTTTCTCCAATTTCTAGGGCTCTTTAGGGCAAATTGGCCAGTCCCTCTATATCTTTGTATAGGTTATATTTCTGTTGATCAATAGATCAATGGAAGATAACTTGTTTGTCTCTTGAGCACCAAAGTTTCTCAACAAAATTTTATCTCCTTGTTGAAGGTCTTGTCAATATACCTGAATAGCATGTTGTCATTTGTTTCTGTTGCATCTCTTTTAAGCAGAAGGCATAACTTATTTGTAGACTTCTTTCAATTCCCCTCCCAGCTGAAAGATATTTAAATATTCATTTAATTTCCTTCCTCTGAAACACCGAAATACAGGGCAATAGGTTGATGTGGCTCTTACTAAAATGTAAGAAAATATGTACAAAGCCTATGACTTCATCCCTGGCTGAATTGAATGCATCTACTTAAAAAAACATGTGCTGACTTTCAATGAGATTCTTGTGGTCTCAGACTGCTTAATATGTTCAACAGCAGATGGTATGGTGCTATTGTGGGATGGGTCTCACAGGTGATAAGATATAGTCCTGGACTTTTTGATACCTCTCAAACATTTCTTTGAATAACTTACTTTCAAAACTTTCTTCTTGGTAAGACTGGACTTTAGCAGAAAATTAGTATACTGAAAAATACTTTCAAAAATTCTAACTTTTTCTAAAACCTTTTAGCAACCAAAGATACTTTCTGCTTCTTGCTTGATTATGTTTGTATATATCTGATAAAAAGATCATTTACTACCAACACACGACCCATTTTTACTATCTTCTTCCAGAAATAATGCAGTCAGGTTTGCTGTTTCTTATGTTCTTCAAATATACAGCACAAATTGACATTGCTTTTCTTTGCATACCATGTGGAAGCGGAAAGAAGTAGGCATTTACATAGCACCTATTACATTGCCAGATACTGTAGTAAGCACTTTAGAAATGCTATTACATTGGACACAAGTTAAACACCTTTTATTAATGTCTGCTGATGTGGGACCAGTAGAATCTGTTTCTGACTAGCTCCCCAGTTTTATTTTGTCACATACAGCTAGAGCCATCAGGTAGAGTTTCATGGCCACAGACTATATTCTGTGTAATACCAATTGCCACCTAGTTTTATGTGGGATTTGTGAGTCTGGCATTGTGCTCCATTTCATTAACTCCAACTTCTCTCATTGTCTCATCAATAAGATGTTTTCTGATAATAGAAACTTGAGTTCTTTATCCTTTAGTATCATTTTCTTGCTTCCTGGCTTATATAGTTCCCAGTCTCTTATTAGCCATCTGTCACTGACCTATAGATAACTGAGGCAAAGAAAGCTGACTCTTAGAGCTTGAAAGGCTCATAGATTCATTTCATTTAAATAAATTCAAAAGACATTTTAAAGTTCCTCTCACGGTGTAAGCTAAGCATATGGAGGCAAAACTGAAATCGTCCCTGACCTTCAGGATCTAGCAATCTAATGGTGGAAACAACATGTATCCAGATAAATGAATAATGAGAAAAATTATTATTTTATTATATTAATAACCAATTTTATATATAAGATCCTCTTTTGATGAATAATTATTAGCAGGTCAGTTATCATTTAGGTTTTTTTTCTTTTGGCTCCCTTGTGAGACATTCTCCTCAATGTTGTGTGGGATTCCACCTAACTGGGAGAACTTATTTCTGATTAAAGAGTAAAGAGAATCTAATCTAGGTGAATTTAGATTTTTCTACTCAAGTAAGAATGGATAGAGATGGATCCCTTTGTCTAGATTGCTCAGGTGGAAGTAGTCTGACTCATATAAGTTTCTTTGTCCAAGAGTGCAGACATATTCAGTCACATCCCCCCAGTCCCTCATTAGAATAAACTTACCTACCTTTCATTATCATATTCTTTCTCTTATTGTTAACCAATCAAATTGATTTCCACCTGTCAGGGACTGCCCCTTTTCCAAAGGTATTTAAACATTCAACAGCCTTCATGCATGGTTTCCAAGAGAAACTCTGACCTCAATTTATTGATTATCTCCTAGTTCACTTAATAAGTTGGTTATTAATTACTCAGAAACCTTGTCTCTTGGGTTTTTCATCAGTAAACATCTGAGCTAACAATTAAGCTAATTGATAAGAGTTCACAGTATTAAAAATGGTGGTTGAAATGTATGGACAAAATAAGAGTTATACAATATATAAAATATAAATGATGGGAGGGGACACTAACATTGGAGGAATCAAGAAAACCCTTGATAGTAGGTAACAGTTTAGGTGAATCTTGAAGAAAGATAAGGATTCTAAATAGTGGAGATAGAAAGGGAGAATATGTCAGGTTTGAGGAACAACTATGAAGGGAGAGATGGAAAATGAAAAGTCCTGAATGAAGAGCAATAAAATAAGTAAGTCATTTTGGCAGGAACACAGATTGTGGGATAGAGAACAATGTGAAAACAGTCTGGAGAGAGAAGTTGGAGCCTGATTGTGAAGAACTTTAAAGACCAAATAGAAGTGTTTCCATTTTATGTTAGATTTTATAGGGAACCCACTAAAGAATCTTTTCTTTTTTCCATTGAAGATTTAAAAAAATAATATTTTATTTCCCCCCAATGACATGTTAAAACAATTTCTAACATAAAAAAAAGTTTTAAGTTCCAGATTCTATTTCTGCCTCCCCCCCTTTCCTTCCCCCTCTCTGAGATGGGAAGCAATCAGATATAAATTATATATATGCACCCACTGAAGTTTCACAAACAGAGGAAGGACATGATCAGAATTATGCTTTAGGAGTATCAATTTGGTAACTGAGTGGAAGATGGCATCAAAAGGAGAATTTCTGGGAGCAAGAAAACAACTTAGGAGGACATATGAAAAATGATAAAGGCATAAATTCGGATATAATTTATGATATAAAGGCATGAATTAGGATGGTAGCTCTGAATGGAGAGAAAGAGGACTAATTCAAGATAGGTTGTGGGAAACAGAATCATCACTCCTCAAATGATTAAATATGGGTAGTGAGGGAGAGGAAAGAATTGAAGTTAGTTCTGAGGTAACAGACCTCTGTGGCTTTGAAGTATGGTGGTATCTTTTTTTTTTTTTTTTTCTCCAATAGTATTTTACTTTTTCAAATACATACATTTCTCAAATACATTGGGGATAAGTGACTTGCCTATGGCTACACAGCTAGGAAGTATTAAGTGTCTAAGTGCAGATTTGCACTCAGGTCCTCCTGAATTCACCATCTAGCTGCCCCAAGATGGTTTTTAACATTCATTTTTGTAGGATTATGTTTTCCAAATTTTTCTCCCTCCTTCTTGTAGCTCCCTCTTCCCCAAGACAGCCAGCAAATCTGATATAGGTTAAACATGTACAATCCTTTAAATTATTTTGTATGGTGTATCCTTGACAACAGTTTGGAAAATGGGTGGATAAAAATTGTTTTGGACATATTGAATTTAAGATATTTGTGGAACATCCAGGGGGAGATGGCTAGCATGTAATATGGAATTGAACTTCTGACTCCAAATGCAAATTTTATAGGTCATCTATCCTAATCCCTTTATTTTACAGATAAACTGAGAGTTGGAGATATTAAATGATTTCCCTAAGTAAGGTCTTATAACTAGTTCAGGTGTTATTCAAACTCAAACCAACTCTTCTGTGCTCAATTCAGTGCTCCATCTATGATGCAATAATCAGTTCTTAGTAGTAGCTGATAATCATGCAGCATTGAATGGGGACATAAAGTGTTTCCTCATAATAAGCTTCTGAAGAAGATAGTGTAGATATTACCATACCTGATTTAGATAAGAAGAAACTGAAGCTCTAAAAACTTGAGTGACTCCCTCGGTTGTAAAATCAGTCAATATCTAAACTCTGGTATTTGAAGATTTACTGATTCTTTTCAAATATTTAAGGGGTTGTCACACGGAAGAAAGATTGACCTGTTCTAATGGATGGGAGTTATCACATAATACATAGAGAGTTGATTTTGAAGTCAGAGGGATTTGGATTCAAATCCTACCTTCTGTCAGGACAAGCATCCTCATCCCTAAAATGGGACTGGCAATATCTGTTCTTATTGCATAGAATTGTTGTGAGGCTCAAACCAGCTATGTGAAACTGGAGAGAATGATGTCTCAAAAAGACATGAGTTCACCACTACACACCTGTCAGTTTGGCTGGAATGATAAGGAAAGGTAATGCAGAATGTTGGAGGGGATGTGGGAAAACTGGGACACTGATGCATTGTTGGTGGGATTGTGAATACATCCAACCATTCTGGAGAGCAATTTGGAACTATGCTCAAAAAGTTATCCAACTGTGCATACCCTTTGATCCAGCAGTGTTTCTACTGGGCTTATATCCCAAAGAAATACTAAAGAAGGGAAAGGGACCTGTATGTGCAAGAATGTTTGTGGCAGCCCTCTTTGTGGTGGCCAGAAACTGGAAACTGAGTGGATGCTCATCAGTTGGAGAATGGCTGAATAAATTGCGGTATATGAATATTATGGAATATTATTTTTCTGTAAGAAATGACCAACAGGATGATTTCAGAGAGGCCTGGAGAAACTTACATGAAGTGAAATGAGTAGGACCAGGAGATCGTTGTACACTTCAACAACAATACTAAATGATGATCAATTCTGATGGACATGGCCATCTTCAACAATGAGATGAACCAAATCAGTTCCAAAAGTGCAGTAATGAACTGAACCAGCTACACCCAGTGAAAGAACGCTGGGAGATGACTATGAACCACTACATAGAATTCCCAATCCCTCTAATTTTGTCTGCCTGCATTTTGGATTTCCTTCACAGGCTAATTGTACACTTTTTCAAGTCCGATTCTTTTTGCACAGCAAAATAACTGTATGGACATGTATACATATATTGTATTTAATTTATTCTCTAACATATTTAACATGTATTGGTTAACCTGCCATCTGGGTGGGGGGAAGGAAGGAAAAATTAGAACAAAAGGTTTGGAAATTGTCAATGTTGTAAAATTACCCATGCATATACTGGTAAATAAAAACTATTAGAAAAAAAAAAAAAAAAGGCATGAGTTCACACCTAGCCTTAGACACTTAGACTCTGGGCAAGTCACAATCTCTGCTCAGTTCCCTCATCGAAATAATGGGATTTAATAATAGGACTCATTTCTCAGTGTCTGTTTTAAGAATAAATGAGGCAATTATTTATAAAGTGCTTTGTAAATCTTAAAGTGCTATAGAAATGTGATTATTATAGACTTGGTACATTTTGGGCACATAATAAACGTTTATCAAATGAATTAACACATTTCACAAACTTTGAAGTAGTTACAGTATGTTATCATTATTGTTATTGTTATTTATTATCATTAGGACAGCTTCCCACCAGAGCTATACAAAATGGCCATAGTCTCTGTCAGGAGGTAACAGATTCCCCTCTGCTGGAAAGAAACACATGAAAGCTGGATGATCAATTTAGCAAATTTATTGTTTCTTAAGAGATTCCTGTTCAGGTACTGACATGACCAGCATGCTTCTGAGGCTTCTCTTCTAACTTTCACAACTTCAAGCTGCCTCACGGAATCAGTCAATTTAGAAGTGAGAAAACTCAAAGCCCTGCATTCTCTCCATTAAACAACACTGTATCCACAACAACACAGAAGTTCTGATCCTGAAATAGTTTCTGAATTATCAAAGAAGGATTGACTTGTATGTATTTTATTATATTCCTTTATATATATACATGAACATGAATATTTTATTCCTTATAATAATATATGAGTGCAAATATATTTCTTAACATACATATAAAATATATATTCCTTATATACGTGAACACATAGCATATACCTTACATGCACATATGCACACAAACCTTATATTCCTTACACATACACATGAATGCATATATGATATTCCTTAATATAATATATAAATATACATATTCCTTATATGTAGATGAGCAAACATGTTATATTCTTTATATGTGAATACAAATATCTTATTCCTTAAATATATATGAATTCAAATATTATATTCCTTAATATACACATATAAATACATATATTTCTTATATACACAAACACATATATTCCTTATATATGTGAACACAAATATTTTATTCCTTATATACACATATGAATGCATATATTTTTTTAATATACAGAAACACACATATACCTCATGTACATGAACACATATTACATCCCTTACACATACACACATGCATACAAACATCAAATCCCACACACAGACATACATTAGATGTCTTAACATACATGTAAACACATGTATTCATTGCATACACATGAACATACATGCTAAATTCATTATGTATGAACATAAAATTATATTCCCTATACAGACATATGAATACATATATTTTAAATATCCACATATACATACATATATGTTCCTTTATACAGGAACATATATTCCATATATAGATAAATATTATATTCCTTGTACATATGAATACTTATATTTCTTAATATACATAAATTTACATATGAACACATTATATTCCATATATACATATATGAACATACAAATGATATTCCTTCTATATATGAACACACAATTATATTCCTTCTATACACATTTGAATGCATTTATCATATTATTTAATGTACATAAATAAATACATATGTTGCTTACATATATGCAAACATGTCATATTCCTTACATGTACATATGCAAACTTATACAACACATGTATGCATAGCTTATGTTCCTTACATGTACACACATGGACACATATTATGTTCCTTATATATACTATATGAGCACATTATATCCTTTATGTATACATATATGAATGCAAACATGATATTACTTATGGGAATATATTAATTCATAGATTATATTCTTATATGTATATACATATATTCCCTATACACACATGAATACATAAATTATATTCCTTATATGTACATATATGAACACATATTATATTCCTTATATATGTACATGAATACGCTTATTATATTCCTTGGTGTACATATGTGAACTACTGATGTATGTATAAATCTGCACATAAATATACACATGCATGCATGCATACATATTGTATGATTCATCAACACTGGATTTGTAGTCCAAGGACCTCAGCTTATATTTCAGCTCTCCCATTTAACATGAAAATCCTGGATCTCAGTTTCCTCATTTATAAAATGAAGAGGTTGGACTAGCTTGGACTAGATGGCCTCAAAGGTTCCTTCCAATTTTAAATCTTTGATGCTAATAATTTGTCAATTCTCAATTCTGACAGATCTCCTCCATGTTAGATGACCAGGGATTTCTTCTAAGTCTAACCCATAAGATTATGAGCTCCTTGAGGATAAAAACTGCCTTTTGCCTTTCTGTGCAGTTAACATGTTGCCTGGCACATAGTAGGTACTTCATAAATGTTTATTGATAAGTCTCTGATTGACTTTAGGTCAGGCTCCTCTTTAGAGCAATCATTTCTAGCTCTAGCCAGTTTTCAGGTTCCTCATCAATAAGTCTAAAATTTTTCCATTAATTGAAATACGATACAGACTGAAATCTTTATATTTTTGTTGTGATACCAAAAGTCTGTTCCGTCTGAATGCAGTTTGTGGGTATGTGTGGTTGAGAGTATCTGTGTGTGTATCTGCATTTGTGTGTACCCGTAACATCTAAAATATTGAAAGGATGAAAGAAAAAGAAAAAAAGAAAAAAAAAAGGTCTAATTAAATCTGAAAAACAAGGCGACAGTAAAAAATCAGTCCCTGATTCCGTAGCAATTACTGGCCTGGTCTCCCTTTTCTGTGAGGGCAGGACTGTTGCCATGGAGGGCAGGAAATCACGAGTCTGCCCCAGCTCAGAAAACACTGGAAACTCTCCTACAGTAAATCACAACAATTTTCGTCCCTGAGAAGCGACTATTTGTTTTTTCTAAAGTCTGGTTTTGTCGTCAGCATAGTTTTTACCTCCTTGCCCTGTCTGATGCTAATACACTTGCCAGCCAGAGAAATATATGGTTGGGGCAGATAGGGTGTGGGCCTAGGGGAGGGAGTGAGGAAGGAGGATGGGGAAAGAGTGGTTTGTTGGAATGGGGAAGGAGAAGAGCAGGAGTCAAAAAGGGGATTTGCAAATAAGTGCTTTATATTATATTGGTGGGGAAGTTCCTTTTGAGATGAGAAATCTGGGAATTGGGGTTCTCAGACCCCTTAGCTGGTGATAATTCCACTATACCATTTAAATATGTGACTAATACTTGGTCCTTTTCACTGAAGAACAAACATTTGGCCAGGAGTATCACCTAGTGGTTAAATACAGGTAAGGAAGTTGACTTGTCCAAAGTCACCGTCAGCAGAGCTAATGTTCTAACTCAGGGTTTAGTATTCTTTCCAATATACTGTGCTCCCTGTCAACATATAGGAGTAGAGGAACTAGAAGTGGAAGCTGAGGGCCAGAGATTTACTGTTTACTATTAGTAGGGCCACAGTGTTCTGGTTCTAGCTCCAGGGCTCTTTCCAGTCTACTATACAATAGTAGACCCAAATTCTTCTAAACTGAACTTCTCAGTAGATGAAATAGATAACTCCTTATGGGATTTGGTCCCAATTTTTAGCACAAGCCTATGCACACAGTAGATCTCAATAAAGATTTGAAGGAATGAATCAATAAATCAGTGACTTTCTGTTTACCTCAAAGGCCTTTTGGTACAAGACTGAAATTCCTTGTACCTTAAAGCTTATTTCCCAGTTAAAATGCAAATTTTATTGGGATAATAATAGCAACACTGATTTGCAAAGCAAATCATTTCCCAAAGAGACACAAATATCAAGGTTGGAGGTATCTTCTTTGGCCATCTAGTCTCATTTATATGTGAATAGAATCTCCTTATGGCATACTTAACAAGTTTACATCTGCCTTTTAAAAAAGATCTCAAGTCCGGCTGTTCTATCAATTAACAAGCTTTTATTGGGCACCTATTGGTGAGTACTATATCAGGCATTGGGAATATAAGTATACACCATGGATTAAGCCCTACTTATAAAGGACAAATAAATACATATTATAGTAACTATTGCATGTATAAATATAAATACCACTCACATGGTGGTAGCCATTTAAAGAGAGGGAAGAGGTTAGTTGTGAAAGAAATTATGAAGATAGAGATAGGTATAAATGTACATTTATTTATAGATACATATCTATATACATCTATATCTATCTATCTATATAGAGATACCTACATAGTCATACACACACACACACACACACACACACACACACACACACACACACACAAGCCCAGGGAATATATATGCATATATTGAGATGGTATGAGGCAGGGAAGGTCATCATTGAGGAGAAAATGGGGTGGAATTGGGAGGCTAATAGGGAGGGAGCACTTTGTCCTCCTTGGAAGGCTTTTTTCCAAGTCTGTCCTGCTTGGGCTATATAGATATATATCACATAGAGACTTGATAAGAAGAGCCTAAGGTTGGCCATTTCCTTTCTGTAATTTTGTGTCCCACCACTCTATTCCCATGTCCTATTTCTGTAATTTCTCAGGAGGGACATGCTTCTCCCAGCCTACTGACTCCTACCACTTAATGAGAATACTACTGCAACCTGCCCCTTCTTCCTTTCTCCCCCACCTGGAGAGATAGGGATTAGAAATGAATGAGAAAAGGGTAGTTTCCAAAGATCAAGATTGTGAAATGAGTGGAGTTTTAGACTCAAGTGAGAGAACTGGCTTGAATTCTCCCTCAAACACTTAATAATTAATTGTTTGATACTAGGTAATCAATCAATCAGTCAGTTAACAAGTATTTATTGAGTATATTTTGCCATCTATGAAGTGGAAATAATATTTATACCACTAATCATGCAGAGTTATTGTGACTTGGCAGGGTTTTATAAATGAAAATTGTTACATAGCGATACAAACTCTGAGGGTTTCTTATCACAACATCCACTTCCTCAGATGAGTCAAGTCCCCAGAGGTCTGGCCAGCTGCCTCTCCTTCTCAGGGTTCTAGGAGGTTCCCCTGGAAAGCTGGAATTCTGCTAGTTCTATGGGCTTGAGACTGCCTTTTGATGTTTTCTCCCCAATATTAGTAGGAGAATCAATGATTAGTGTCCTGGTCATATAACTAATTAATGACAATGAACTTTTACAGAGATAAATTAATAAGAAGAACAGAAATTAAAATATATACATCACCCTCTGAACTGAAGTATATAGGGGTAGATTCTCATCCATACTATCTTGGTTCCTAGGGAAAGTGGGCTCTACTTTAAATCAATCATCAAAGCATTTCCCCCACCAAGTTCACTTCTGTTTGCGTCATAGCTGATGGATGAGCCACTTCTTTGTGGAGGGCATGGAGTCATTGACCAACTGCTAGACTGGGTCATGTAGGCTTCTCCTTCCCAAGCTTATTTATCAACAAGTGATCTCTGGATCACTTTTTCTTCAAATTTTTGAAATTTTACTGGGTCCAGTATCAAATAGGAACTGGTCCTAATTCAGACCCAGATTTGCCCAGGGGAGGTTCATTATGGTTGTGGATAAGAGAGGGCCCCAACATCCTCACATATTTAGAGTCCTAGAGCACTTCACTGTAATTATATTTAATAAATGTCCCATTACAAAGTATTTTTGGCAGTTGGAAGTGTTTTGTGTGTGTGTGTGTGTGTGTGTGTGTGTGTGTGTGTGTGTGTGTGTGTGTGTGTGTAGGGAAGAGGTTCAGATTTTTAACCCTGTTGGACAAAAGTTAGAGAAAAGAAGGAAGGAAGAAGAGAAAATCACAAGAGAATAGGAAAAAATAATGAAAGAATAGAAAGAAAAAAGTTTTATATGTAAATTTGTGGTTATATTGATTATTCCCTTGACTTACAGATCTGGCTTCAAATACTGCCTCTTATAAGAGATACAGGAAAGTCACAATTTCTTGGTGCCTTAGTATCCTTACCTATAAAATAAAGGGCTGGACTAGATGGTCTCTAGATAGCTCTAAACCTATGCTTTTATGATTTAATTTTGTTTATATATCTTGTTTTCTCAACTAGATTATATACTCCTGAAACACAATGCTCTCATTATATTTTTTTCTTATCCACCACTACCATGATGATTTACAGCATTGTGTATATCCTAGGTACTCAATAAATGTTTGTTTACTGACTTGCTGGGCATGATTAAATGAATGAATATGTACAGGCAATTGCTGACTCTGAGCAAAATATAAAAATCCCATTGTTTATCTGATGATGCTGGCAGCGAATGCACATTTCTTGCAACATAGCCTTGACTCCAAGTCTCTCGAGAGTTGAAGAATTGCTTATTAAAATAGCTTTTTATATTACATTTTAAAAGTTGATAAGTCCCTTTATAAATTAAATTTTGTTCAAGTGAGGCTCATATTAGCTATAAAAACTTGGACAATTAAACAAGCAAGTTCTCTTAGGAATCCATTTAAAATAATTCCAGCTCTTTCCACAGAAGAGTTTAAAAAAACAGACTCCTCCCTTTAAAAACCAGATTGACTGAGTAAGTTATTGTGGGAAGATTAACGAGTCACCAATATGTATATTCCAGTTCTCCAGTGGGATATGAAATATATGCAATAAATAGCTATTAAATTCATTTTAAAAGAAGGCATCTGGATTGTAACCTGTCAGTACGTGGCCATTCTGTGTAAATTTAATCCACATCTGCCCAGAAGATCACTAGGGATGGATCTATCTGCCATGCTGGATGCCTTTTTCATGGTGTCCTAACACCATGAAGAGGGTCATTCATTAGTTATTCCTTGTACTCCTCATGCTACTGGCCTATCATTTTTAAAAAAGTATCTTCACTTATATCTTTTACTCCAAATCTCCTTCAAAATTCTTTGTTTGGAATTTGTTATATAATCTGCTCAGACACATTACTTTGAATCTCCTTTGCACTTTGGATGACCCTTACTTTCAGTTTTTCAGAGATTATTCTGTTTCATGACTCATGTTTAGGCAACATCATTAGAAGAATATTGTTATTAAGATAGAATTTTGTTTCAGGAAGAAACTTGAGAATGTAAAAAGAATTTTAAACTTTAAATTCTTAAATCCAGTCCCTTTTCTTCTCCCTGCTCAATTTTAGAACTCATTGTCTATTGCCACTGTCTGTCTAAAATATATATTTGTAATTTTATATATAGTTGTTTATGATTTATATATAATTGTATATTTACAATAATTTATATGTATATTTATCAACACACAGCAATATATACACATATGTATATATATATATATATATATATATATATATATATGTGTGTGTGTGTGTGTATATGTGTGTGTGTGTAGGTATATAAAATAGTTTGTAGGTATTTTCTTTTCATCTTTTACTTTTTCCTGTGGATAGTTTTTTGTGTGAATAGTTAAAGCAAACTATTTTTGTTGATTAAGGGCTCTCATGTAGGAGATTTTGCAATGTAGATTTCACCATCTCTTAGAAAATTCCTTTCAACTTGGATTCTGCATTGATTCTCTCTCAAGAGCAAGTATATTGGCCTGCTTTATATCTCACTTTATATTTATTATGAAAGGGCCATCAAACAAGGTTATCTTTGTTATATCTTTTAAAGAATCTTATATAATTCTGATTTATGGATTGTCAATAATAGGAGTTCTTAACCTTTTTTTTTTTTTTTTTTTTTTTTTTTTGGTAACATGGACCCCAAAGGCAATCTAGTGAAACCTATGAACCTCTTTTCAGAATAGTTTTTTAAAAATTTATAATGGAAGAGAATGGTAAATTTCAGTTAGATGCTAGTGAAAATAAAAGTATAATTTTTTTTTTCCTATCCAAGTTCTTGGACCTCCTGAAACTTAGCCATACACTATTAGGGATACATGGACCTTAAGTTAAGAAGCTTTGGAATCAAAGGATAACCTTGAGGCAGGTTCTTACTTTATTGAAACAAATAACAGTTTTTGTAATACAAAACCCAGAAATTTTGTGATGGTAAAGATGTGGTCTCCTGTAAAAAATGCTTGTTTTTTTTTTTTTTCCACCCAATAGTATCCCATTTCTCCAAATACATGCAAAGATAGCCTTCAACATTCATCCCTATAAGACCTTGTTACAAACTTTTTTTTCTTCCTACTCGATCATATTCCTTCCCTCCTCCTCAGTCCAGCAAGCAATCAGATATAGGTTATACTCATACAATCATTCCAAACATTTCTCCATATGAGTCAGATTGTAAAAGAAAAATCTGGTCAAAAGGGAAAAAGCAGGATAAAGAAAAAACAAACAAACAAAAAAGATGAAAATAGTATGCTTCATGATGGACAGAAATAACTATACCCAGAGAAGGAACACTGGGAAGCGAATGTAAATTGTTATCACTACTGTCTATCTACCCAGGTTACTTATACCTTCGGAAGCTAATAATTAATGTGCAACAAGAAAATGGTATTTACACACATATATTGTATCTAGGTTATATTGTAACACATGTAAAATGTATGGGATTACCTGTCATCGGGGGGAGGGAGTGGAAGAAGGGGGGGGATAATTTGGAAAAATGAATTTAAAAAAAAAAAAAAGATCTAGAGAAATATTTAAAAAAAAAAAGAAAAGAAAATAGTATGCTTCAATCCTTAAGTCTCTCTCTGAATATGGATGTCATTGACCATCCCAAGTCTATTGGAATTGTTTTGGATCAATCTATTGTTGAGAAGAGCTAAGCCTATCACAGTTGTTCACCACACAATATTTCTTTTACTGTAAACAATGTTCTCCTAATTCTCTTATTTCCTTTAGTATTAGTTCATGTCAGTCTTTCAGCCTGCCTGGTTAATAAATAACCTTGATGACCTCAGTGGATGTATAGAATATCTCGTTATTATTTACACAGATAGGAAAGTATGTATGAGGTACAATAGTTGTCGATATTTTCTACGTTATCTCTTGAATAATAAAGTCCAAGAATTTTTCCTTTTTTTCCTATCTCTGTCTCCTTCAGATACCTTAAGAATTAATCTCTAATTTCTTTTTAAATTGTTCCACTTCCCGCATCATGGATGTCTATATTTATACATTTTGTCTAGTTCAGATTTAATAAAAACATTTTTTTTTATTCTTTTAAATGCAATTTCAAGTTTCTCTGTAAGCACATTTGTACTATAATGTTTGAATCTGAGTTGATGGCTCTGCTTTCCCTGGTCATTGGGTATCAAAAAACAAAATTCTTTACATATGTCTTTTTGTTGTTGTTGTTGTTTTGTTGAGGCAATTGGGGTTAAGTGACTTGCCCAGGGTCACACATCTAGGAAGTGTTAAATATTTGAGATCACATTTGAACTCAGGACCTCTTGACTTCAGGGCTGGTGCTCTATCCACTGCACCACCTAGCTGCACCCCACAGATGTCTTAATATAGATTTAGGAAGGTTTGGAACACAAGATCCAATAGCAGGAAAGGTAGCAATTTCCCTTCTCTGCTACTTATGTTTCCTTGATATTCTAGGGGATAGATCCCTGGACAGGACCACTAGCCACAGCTGAAGTGTAGTTAATATGTAATATATATATATAATAATGTATTGTATTGTATTGTA
Source organism: Sminthopsis crassicaudata (assembly GCF_048593235.1). NCBI lineage: Eukaryota > Metazoa > Chordata > Mammalia > Dasyuromorphia > Dasyuridae > Sminthopsis > Sminthopsis crassicaudata. The sequence goes on from NC_133618.1 coordinate 161,198,463, forward strand.
TGTAGTATAATGTATTAATTAATTAGTATAATGTATTAATATGTAATAATATAGTGTAGATAACAAGGGAAAAAGAGTTCTTTTGTTGTGGGAGATATAGTTTCTCATGCAGCTCTTGAATTCTATGGTCCCAAAGTCAAGACTTGGAATATAGAGGTGGCTACTGAGATAATTAAAAAGGAGATATTAGTAGTATTGATGTTCCCAAAATATTTTTTGATGTTCTCAATATATTTTTTTAATGGCCCAGAAGAGAACAAAGGATTTTCAGAAGGAAGTACAGAAAGGAAGGACTGCTTTTAGTAGGGTACAGAATTTATGTCCTTTTAAAAAAAATGTTTTTTAAACCAAGTAGTTTGAGACGTATGTTTTCATATACAATCCTCTATTGGTGTTACTTAGCTCAAACTTAAGTGGTCTCATTCTACTGGAAATCTAGGCCTGGAGGCAGTAATTTCATTCAATTGAAACTTCAGTCTCAGATTTTCTATTAAAGGGCAAATTGGGGGTCATTTCTTTGCAGAGGCCTAAAAACAGGAATCATGCCATGCCAAGGGGCTTCTCATTGGCATAGCTGCCCGCCAGGACCCCTGCCTGCTGTGAAGACATTCTCTTTATCTCTCTGCCAGGATTTCACTGTTAGGATCTTTGTCTCTCTGTCAGGATCTTGCCACTGAAGAAGTCAGTCTCCTAGCAAAAGCTGACTTTTCAGTGCCAATAAACTTTTGCCAGTCTAATATTTCTGGTTTGTGAATTCTTTCACGTTGGACCTGCGCTGACCAAAGAGGGATTCCCACAACTCTCTGACTGCCAATAACTGCATCATTTGGTTCCCTGTCAGGGAATAACCTCATCAACACCCCCTCCAGGCTTCTGGCATTCCATGCTTTCTGATATTACTTCTGGAAATGGTAGCTGCTTCATGGTAAGAAGTCCTTACCATGAAGTATCATGGTAATCATAAGTAATCCTCTCAACTCTGGGGAATTAGTTAACTAATCGTGGCCATTCAGCAATAGAGACCAGTGGGACTTATCTGAGCTCTGTGTCTTTAAGAATTATATTATGAAGATAATAGCAATTGTAATTTGTTGGTTTGTATAATTCTTGTAGGGTCATTGAAGTGGCACAGTGGATAGAATGTTGGGTCTGGGGTCAGGAAGACATCGTCTTGAGTTCAAATGTGATCTTAAGACATTTACTAGCTGTATGATCCTGGGCAAGTCATTTAATCCTGTTTGCCTCAGTTTCCTCAACTGTAAAATGAACGAGAGAAGAAAATGGGAAACTTCCAGTATCTTTGCCAAGAAAACCCTACATGGGGTCACGAACAATTATTGGTCAGGGCTGAAACAACTGAGTAACAAAAAGTTTTTTTAATTTGGGAGTGATAATGAATTCCAGTTCAAGCCCACCAAATGTCTTGGTCTTAGACCTTCCAAACTGGCTATTTAAGCCTCTATGTTCTTCTTAATATTTTGTGAGTAGGTGTCCAGGACTCTGTCAGTCTGGTAAAATTATGAACACTTTTTCAAAATAGTATTTTTAAACATATAAAATAAAATGCATAGGATTATAAAGGAAGCCAATTATATTATCAAAACATTTTAAAAAACAGATTCACACAGACTCCAATTAAGAACCTTGGTTAAGGGATTTCCTCAGAACTCACTTTATCTTTGAAACCACAGGGAGGTATTGAAATTTCAAGATGGGAGGTTTTTTCCTTAGCAGAAAAAGATGCCTCTGCTCCTGCTGGGACTGGATGGATTTGTATTACTTATGGTCATCATCTAATTACCTTTAGAAAGTCTACTGAATAAGAAAGCCCCTGGCTCTAAGGAGTTATTTGTAATGTAAATTCAAAATCTTTGTGTCTTGAGGGTTACAAAGAAATAGCTTTTGTCTGTTGTGCCTTGCTATGAGATTTGTGTGTGATTGGGGAAAGAAAGAAATGTTTGGTTTTAGTAGGAACTGGTGAGACTTAAAAAAAAAACAAAAAAACATTTGGGAGGCCTTTGGGAGCTTTGCACAGGGAACTTGTTTGGGATTTTTTGGTACCTAAATTTGGGGAAGACATATATTTGATCTTACCAGTGATTCTTCCAGAATTGAAGCAGTGGACAAAGGCAATCCTTGATAAGGAGGGTCTGTATCAATTTTTAAAGTTTAAAAATTTGCTGTTTCTCTAATCTATGCAATATGACTTTATTTGTGTCTTTGCCTCTCCTCTCCAATTTCCAGTAAGAATTCGATGAGGAATTTCTTTGGAGCCCACCCTAATGGCCAACTCTAATATAACTAACCAGTTATAATGAGTTACTTGTACATGGCAGATGGAACCTAAAAATCTATTTCTTGCTTTCTGTTCTTTCTCTGAGTATAGATGAGTGAGTGATTCTATGATGAATTCCCAGTCTTGGGGCAGGAATTATTATTATTAATATTGTTGTTATTATTAGGAATTACTAGTTAAGGAATTAGCCTTATGAGTTTGAGACATCAGGAACTCCTGGATCTTTCAGTGATGAATAATTGGTATTTGGAAAAATTTCCTTCCTGAGAATGAACATTAACAGGAAGAAGCATATAAATACTGGTCCCTTTGGCCAGAATCTCTTAGAGTGAATGGCCAGACCCATCCTGTGGGGATTTAACCTGACCTCATCAATATGTTAGATCTAAGCTAGGGCAGCAACATCTTAGTCTATGGCAGATAGCAGGAGATAGGAAGAAGAAGAGAGAAAGGAGCCAGTCCCCATAGAGGAGCACATGTGGCAGAATCAGGCCAAAATAATGATGGTGCTTACAGAAGCCCTCCTGCCTGGCAGAGCAGAAACACTGAAACTGGAAGTGTCCTGGCTCTGGGATAGGGGAGTGATGCTCAAGCTTCATCATGGAGTGGGATTTGACATAAGAGGGCAGTGCTTGTCCCTGGTTGAGTTGGTTATGAGACTGGTCCTAGAGACAATAATAGAGACACAGGTTTGTAATGGCAAGAACAGAGGCAAAGGCCAGCCCAAAGTAGCCCTTAGTTTATTGTTGTCTAGAATTAATAGTACCCCTATCCGTCATTCAATGGAAAATTCTCTTTCCAAAGTTACCAATGGTATCTCTTAACATTTTTATTTTTTATTCTAAATTTTAGCACCCCCAAAGAGCATTTTTATGTACACAGCAGAACATCAAAAAGGATTATATGTGAAACCAATTCAAAACTTTTGCTTTTTAATAAAAAAGAAACATAAATACTTTGTTCTATGCCATTTAAAAAAATATAACAAATGGTTCTCTTCTCTGGGAGAGACAACAAAATTGCTAATCTCCCTTTCCCCCCAATTTATCCTAATTAAAACCCAAAAGAGAGGGGGAAAAAACTGCTTGTAATAATTAAGAATAGTCAATTTAAGTGAATCCCATGTGGTGGCCCTGTCCAAAAATTCATGCTTCTTTCTATACTTTGTGTCTATCACTTCTGTCAGGAGGTGGGTATCATGTTTCATTATACATTCTCTAGAGACAAAGTTGGCTATCAAAATTATTTTTCTTTATATCATACATACTTTTGTGAAAAATACTTTATTATATTGTTTGGGAAACTTATACTTTTTAAATCCAACTTAAGGTGATTAAATATTGTTTCTACCCAGAATGTCACCTTGACCTCAATAATTCTTCAGGCATGTTAGAAATGGATACAAAGAATTTTAGGTGCTCGCAGTCCTGGATCCACCCCAAACATTTTTATCTTGGGTCACCTTACTCAGATCTTGTTTTGGGTTTTATTGAATTTTTCCTCTAAAGCTCATATTTCAATGTTATCTCTTGTTTCATTTATTCGTTATTGTTCTTGTGGTCATTTTCCCCTCTCCTCCCCAAAGCCCCTCAGCTTATAATTATTAGTCCTGTTATTCTAGTTAAAAACATCTTGTATGCATTTTGTTGCTGTTCAGCTGTTTCAGTCATGTCCAGCTCTTCTTGATCCCACTTGTGGTTTTCTTGGCAAGGATATTGGATTTGTTTGCCATTTTTTTCTCCAGCTCATTTTACAGATGAGGAAACTGAGGCAAACAGGGTTAAGTGAGTTGCCCAGAGTGAATAAGATCATATTTGAACTCAAGAAGACTAGTCCTCCTGACTTCAGGCCTGGCACACGCTGGAAATGCCTTCATGAATTTTTGTGTTTTGTTCTTTTTAATCATATCTTCATATCTTTATTGTATCTTTGTATCTTCAGTTTCTGTTGCTGGTTTAGGACTTTTGCTAAGGCTAAGTTCTATTTTTCTGCAGTCTTGGATAAGGGTGAACAAGCTTTCTTGGGCCTGATTTCCTGACACGTCTATTTTTTTTCATGTAACTGTGCTAAGAACAATCTGTTTTGAGGCCCCTTTCTGGCACATCCTCTATGTTCTTCACTTCTTCCTCTGACAGATAAAAAGTTTGTGAGACATGGTTTCTGGGTAATTAATCATTTTATTAATCATGTTAGCAGATAATTAATAAAAGAAGTTAGTGGCTTTCTCAAATGTCAAAGACCTACCCCTCATGGAACTCATTCAATGCTTAAATACCCTTGGAAGAGTGAATATTCCTACGGGTGAAAATTAACTCTGACTGATTAACAAGTGATAAGAGAAGGAATATTATAATGAGAGGTGAGCTTATTCTAATAAGGTTCTGGGATGGGACTCTGATCACTCAGTTTTGGTCTATATCCAAATTACTCCTTCTAGGGTACTCTAGAAAAAAAAGGCAGAATCCACTTTTACCTAGATTTGTCTGAATAAAACACAATGGTCTAGAATCCATTAATTTGCCTACACTAAAATTTCTTTACTTTTTGATGAGATCCGAGTTTTCCAGGTGGATTAATTTTGCCCAAGAATTCATCTCATCATGAGCCCTGCATTTCACAGACTTCTTGAATAGCCTACAGGAGTTGATTTCTAAATGATGCAGGACAAAAGAGGAAAAAAAACTTTAGTCCTCATTCAATAATTGGCTATTAATATAGGAGAGAAGCAATCATTTCTCTCACTCTAGTAGTGTACATATTTGGAGTGTCTTTTGCTTCATTTTAGTGTCTGGATCAGAACACTGCAAGTTTCTGATGTCCTCTGAGTGTCTGGTCAGAAAAAAAAATAACAGAAACAAATGACAATAACAATAAAACCCTTTTGAAATGTAAAGACCTGGTGCAGCTAGGTTGCGCAGTGGATAGAGCACCAGCCTTGAATTCAGGAGGACCCGAGTTCAAATGTGGTCTCAGACACTTAACATGACCTAGCTGTGTGACCTTGGGCAAGTCACTTAACCCCAGCCTCAGGGGGAAAAAAAAAAGTAAAGACCTAGTAAAAGAAACACAAATGAAAAAGCATTTATTAAGTACTTGTTCTGTGCAGAGGACTGTGCCAAATAAGACAATATCTGTTTTTAAGGACTTCACATTCTAATGGGGCAGATAACATTTATAGGATTCAGATGGAAAAGTTCCCATGATCCTTAGAATGCAGTTGCAAAAGCATCTGGGGTTTTGGTACCAGATGATAATACTTCTTCTTTAATGTCATTTCTAGCAATAAGATCATATCGGTTTCTGATTTCAAACCATTTGAAAGTATCAGGGACTTTGGTGGCAAAAGCTTTTTTTCCCCCTAGGTTTTCAATAGTTGTGGTTATAGCAATCAGTAGCTACATTATCAAAAGTGTTGCTTTCCAGGATGATGATTGTAAAGCTGGAATGAAGTAAGATTGGGGTCTGGAAGGTACTATTAGGTTTACTGGTCTGTTGGCAATAATTGGTCAGTGTTTGGTGCTCCTAGTGAAGAGGAAGGTGGGCCCTTATTCAATGACAATTTCTCCATTTGGTGATGTCTATGGAACTGGTAGGCTAAAGATTATTGCAATTCCCAAAGTTCTTTTTTTTTTTTTACTGGGACCTAAGGGCTGATGGTAGTGGAAAGAGATGGTAGTGGTTTAATTGTCCTGCCACATACTGCCTCCTGTTATAATGACCTGCTGCTTCAACCAGGCTGTTCATTCGAAATAGTTGATGTTGTGGATGGTTAGCTCCTCCTTATTTCATAGGATGATGGCTGTTGAGGCTAGATTAAAAAATGGACCAGTGAGAGGTCTGTGGGACACTATCATTCTCTAGACTTCTGGGTTCAGGATCCTGGGCTATCTCCATCAAAGGCTAAAGAGAGGTTGTAGTTGGGGTGGTGGTGGTGTTTTTACTTGCTGGGTATATATTATCTCCTATCTTTCTCTTAGGGCACAGGATTAATAAACATCATTTCCCCTTATTAAGTCTGCTATTGGAGTTGTCTTGAAAATGCTTTTGCTGAGACTACAGGAAATGAATAAATAGCCTAATGTTTTTATTCAATTGCAAAAAGTAGTTAGTTTATCCATATGTTTAAAATCCCTGTCTTCCTTAATGCTAGTTCTTTCCCTCTAAGATTAACTCCAATTAACTGTGTATAGATCTTGCATGAACATAGCTGTTTGCATGTTGTTTTGACTTTAGACTATGAGTTTCTTAAGTATATGGGTTGTTTTTGCCTTTTTAAAAAATATATTCAACACTGAGCACAGTTCTTGGAAGCACATTTACACAAGTGTTATCTACAAAGCAAAGAAGACAGTGAAAGAGCCGATGTAGCAGTGGTGGTAGCAGCAGCAACAAAATAGGAAGCTAGGCTATCTTCCAAGAAGACCTTTCCTAAGAGAAGAGCCTGCTTTCCACCATCAAGGCTGTCAGAGTACCGGTGACTGGGCCTCCTGTTCTTATTCTTTTCCTAGCTGTTTCTTCAACCAAAATAGTCATTGAAAATTTCAGTCTTCAGATGTGACTTCCTGCCTCTTCTAATCTAATTTTCTTGGACCTTAGTTCCCTCATTTGTAAAATGGTTATAAATGCTTAATAAATCCTTGTTGACTAATTGACCACTACTTATTAGTGGGTATTATGGAACTAATCACAGTATCACTATGTAAATATCACGAACATGGGAATTTCTAGCATGGGCACTCACTCCAGAGGCAAATTGAGAGTTGTGAATAATAACTATTTCTACTACTTCTGCTGCTGCTGCTGCTGTTATTACTTCTATTCCTCCTCCTGCTGCTGTTGCCATTAATTCTATTCCTACTACTCTGCTGCTGCTATTAATTCTATTCCTATTACTGCTGCTGTAGCTGCTACTATTACTTCTATTCCTACAGCTGCTACTATTACTTCTATTCATCCTCCTGCTACTGCTGCTGCTATTAATTCTATTCCTATTACTGCTGCTGTAGCTGCTACTATTACTGCTACTGCTACTACTGCTGCTGCTGCTGCTGCTGTTGCTATTGCTAATAATAATAATAATAACCATTAAATTATAAATCCCTCTGTTAGTAAGTTCCTTGAGGGCAGGGGCTACCTTTTGCCTCTTTTTGTACCTCTAGCACTTAGTACAGCTAAGCAAAGCTAGGTGCAGATAGAGCCCCAGCCTTTGAGTAAAGAGAGCCTGCATTTAGATTCATCCTTGGAAAAGTCAGTCAACACTATCTGCCTCAGTTTTCTCATTTGTAAAGGGGCTGGAGATGGAAATAGCAAACCATTCTAGTATCTTTGCCAAGAAAACCCCAAATAAAAAGTCTGATCTGACTAAAACAAATGAATAACAAAAGCACCTAGCAAAGAGCCTGAAAAAACAGAGATGCTTAATAAATGTTTACTTATTGATTGATTATTTATTGGTTATGACCGCTCCCATTGTTAAATCAGGGTGGCCAGATAGATCTGGACATAGAAGCCTTGGATGGTTTTAACAGTTCCTTATAAGGAACAGGATTTCCGCGGAACCACAGACAGCCTGGCACTCTTTCTATTCCTTACCTTCTCTGTCAATATTTGTTTTTCCACCAGCCATCTATCTACAGTATGGTATTTGCTCAAAGGGTAGGAACAGATGCGGAAGAGGGCCTCTTTCTTGCTACCTATTCTTATGCTACAGCTATTAGTTTCTTGGCATTTCCTGGTTGGTTTGGTTTGCTAACTAGGTGGAGTCCACCAGGACCTTCTAGTAGGAACTGATCACCTGAAGAGGAAGGTAGCATGTCAATTAGACCAGTATGTTTGCTGGAGTATGACAGGAAAGAGTCACAGAGCAATGCTTGGTTACTCTGCTTGCTGGAGTATAAGCAATGCTCTGTGACTCTTATATTCCAGCAAGCATACCAAATAAAGCCAGCTGACCAAGAGAACTAGTACAGAATGACTGAAATTTTGTCCCAAGACACAGAATTTTAGGAGCACTGACAACACTTTCATTCCTTCTGAGTTTATCACCCAGTTAGTAGAAGTTTCATTTTCCCATTGTACATGTAAATGTGTGTATGTGTGTGTGTGTGGTATAATGGGTATGGGAGGTAGAAGGGTGGTCTTTGACTTCAGCAAACTTACCAATTGCAAGTTCCCTTTCTTCTGTATTTTGGTTCATTATATGCAGCTGTAGGGAGCAAGAAGCAAATAAAATTTTTTTTATCAATACAGAGGATAATTCTGAAACATTGATAAGGTGAAATGACTTATTTTTCATTAAATTACTGTTTATTTTATAACATCAGTTTGGAGTGGGAAGAACTTTAGGGATCATCAAGTACAATTCCTTCATTTTACCAATTAGGAGACTGAGGCACAGAGGAGTTAAGTGATTTGCCCACAGTTATACATCTGAGGTATGATCTGAATTCAGGTCTTGAACTCAGACTCCAAGTTTGATTCCCTACTCAAAATGTCATCCTGCCTCTCATGTATTAATATTGAGTTTTTTTTTTTTGTTTTTTTTTTTTGAGGCAATCAGAGTTAAATGACTTTCCCAGAGTGGATTTGAACTTGGGTTCTTTTGAATCCAGAGTTGGTGTGCCATCAAAGCTGCCTCAATCATGAATTTATTTAATTTTTAAAAGTTTTTTTAGATTTTTAATATCTTTTTATTTTTAAAATGCATGCAAAGATAGTTTTCAACATTTACCCTTACAAAACTTTGTGTTCCAAATTTTTCTTTCTCCTTTCCCCCAGAGAGCAAGAAATCCAATATAAGTTAAACTCGTACAATTCTTCTAAAGATATTTTTACCATGTATTTATTTTAAAGACATATATGTATGTTTTTTGACATACATATATGAAAAGTAGCATGGCAAAATGAATAAAGAGGCAGATTCAGAGTCAGTAAAACCTAGGTTCAAATTCTGCCTCTGATACATACTGACTCTATGAACCTGGATAAGTCACAGGCTGGTAGTGCCCCAAACAACTCTATGACTATGAATTGCAGACCAGTTGTCTGACTGGCAATTCCCTTCATTAATGGAATCCCAGTTCCAAACAATGCTAGAGAAGTTTTATAGATTTCTTTTGTTTATTACATCACCCTCAATATGCCTTGTAACAATAGCAATAAAAACCAATTAAACAAAACCAAAACAGTGACCTTATCTGTCATTGTCAATAATATATAACATCAACCTCTGGTTTTATTCCCCAACTCAGAGGGAAGAAACATATTTCATTATCTGTCCTCTGGAAATAAGATTAATCATTGCATTTTTTTTTTTAAGTTCAGCTGCCTTTTATAACCTCCTTTTTATAGAAGAAAGATTTAACATGTAAATAATAATCACCTTTCAAATGGTCCCAGCAGGCTAGGCTTACCTTCAGCCACATTAGGCCTGACAGTATGGAATTTAAAAGCAATTTATTTGCTGAGCTGAAAAGACATTTTTAAAAGTTCACTACTGCTTGCTAAAGAGTTGGTTTTTCCAGGCCCATCTTTTTAGTTTCTAGAACCAGGAGTTCAGACTTTAGTTTAATGATTTAGGAAAAAAAACAAAAAACAAAACTGAATGTGAATTGATGGATTTTAATGTTGTTTATAGGATTTTGGAAACTCCTTGTTTGGTTCTACAAAATTGAAATATTCAGACAGGGTTGTTATTTTTGGTTTGAATGCCATTTTCATGGCAGTAGCAGAAAAGAAAATGAGCCAGGACTATGCAAGAACTGGAAAAGCTAATAAAAAAGAATTTTCTATGTATGTGGTATTAATTACAATAAAATGTGCACACAGATGTGATTGATTTCTAAATTGTCAATCAATTCAACAAGCATTTATTAAGAGCTTATTACTCATATGGGAAGAAAGGTGCTATTACTAGGAGTTGGTGATAGAAAGGCAGTCCTGAGAGAGATCACATTCTTTAATACAAAATGAATACATTTAATTGGCTCTAAGTCCTTTCTATTTTACCTCCCAAACATCTCTTCTATATACCTATTTCTTTCCTGACATTGCTCCCACCCTGGTGCAGAATCTCATTACCTCCCATCTTGATTATTGCAATGACCTGCTAGTTTGTCTGCCTGCTACCAGTCTCCCTCCAATCTTGTCTGTCTTCAGTTTTGCTGTCAAATAGTTGAACTTTCTAAATTATAGGTCTTATCACATGACCTCCTTTTCTCTCCATTCAGTCAACTCCAGTGATTTCCTGTCCTCTAGACCAAATAGAAAATCCTCTGTGATTTAGCACTTAGCCACCTCCTACTTTTCTCATCTTTTTATTCCCTACTTAATTTCTGTGCACCCTATGATCCAGTCAACAAAACTGGAAGGAACAAAATGCTCTGTTTGGGCCCCAGGCATCTCTCCCATGTTCTCTCCTGGAATTCTTTCCCTCTTCATTTCCCTTTCTGGCTTTCTTAAAGTTTCAGATAAGAGTCCACTTTATAGTAGAAGTGTTTCACAATCTCCCTCAATTCTAGTATCTTCATTCTTAATTATCCTGTATTTAACTAGTTGTATATGTTATTATTTGCATGTTGTCTCACCTATTAGACTGTGAACCAGCTTCTTGAGAGAAGGGGCTGTCTTTTGCATTCTTTGTATCCCCAGCACTTGGCAGAGTCTGGCATATAGTAGGGGGATTAATCATTGCTTGTTGACTGATTGCTTGATTGATATTACCTAAAGTACCTATGACAGAAGATAGGGAGGTGACATCATGCAGGGCTTCAACTTTTTTCACTCATGACTTCTTTTTGCACAAGAAATTTTTATACTATCCCTGGTATATAAGTATATAAAATAGATATAAAAATCAGACATTTACTGATAATAAATCATAATTTCATGACCTTCTAATTCAGTTACTGAATTAAATCCACAGTTTAAGAAGCTTTGGCATAGTGCTTGGAGACAATAAACATTAATAAAACTCTTGCTATTTGTCAGGCATTGCACTAAACATGGGAGACATTCTGAAAGGCAAAAGTCAGTTTCTGTTCTCAAGAAGCTTACCCTCTAATGGGGAAAGAAAGACCTGAGTTCAGATCTTTCTTCAGATACTTTACTACTAGTTTCCTCATTTATAAAATGGGGAAGAATTGTTATGAAGATCAAATGAGATTTTAAAACATACATATTTGTACATTTATATTCATATATAATATTTATATGTGTATTTCTCTTTTTTTCATATTAATAGTCAGTTATTAAAATTGGGGAAACTAAAACTTTTTTTCTCTGTCCTATTTCCTTATCCAAAGCCCAATTTCTCAAGGACAGAGCTGATGGAAGATAGGAATAACATTCTCCTCATTCTGGGTTTTGCTACCTTTCCAACTCAATCAGACATCTAATCTAAAATGAATTCCTGCCCATTGTGGAAGCTTATTGGGCAGAGGAAGATCTTCTGTCTAGATTGCCCAAGGCTGTAGAGTCATTCCAAGAGTGACATAATATCACTCTTCCAGTCCCTTATTAAATAGTTCCACCTGGGCAGCTATCTGGTATATGCCAGCTGTGTGACCCCAGGCAAGTCATTTAACCCCAATTGCCTTGTCAAAAATTTAAAAAAAGGGTAGATCTCACTATTATTAATTGTTAACCAATAAAGGTTGATAGCCATCTTTGGAATACCCATTTTCACAAGGGCATATAAGCCCCATGATTGTCTTTGGCCTTTGAGAGTGTCACTGACCCTTTTATTAATAAAATGCTAGCATTATTAATAAAATGATTAATTACCCAGAAACTATGCCTCTAACTTTTAAAAGTCACAGTTATGTAAAGTAAGCTTTGTATAAAAGTATAGAACTATAGAAATGTGAACTATTATAGTTTGTTGCTGCTGAAGTAACTCCAGATGTTTTCATGTTATTTGCCTAGGGTATTGTTTGTGTCATGTATTATTTTGTACTATAATTGAAAAAGTTCTGGAGACAGCAAAAGCACAGGTTAAAACCCCTCCTTTAACTCTAACTGAGAGATGTTAGGCAAATAGTTTCTGAGCCTTAGTAATCTCATCTATATAAAGGGTGTATGATAAGACATGTAGTATCTACCTATTGTTTTGAAGCACATATTTTGCCAACCTTAAAGCACTATGCAAATATGGGTTATTTTTATTATTGATGTTGTTATTACCTAACTATAAACTTCTGGCAGATAAGATCTTTTATTCTTAGTTTCCTGACACTGTATATGGGTTCCTCGCCTGTATAATGTAATGAAAAACTGCTGGTCTCAAAGTCAGACCTAGATTTGAATCTCAATTTTGGTACTTTCTTCCCTAACTTCTCTTGCCTCAGTTTCCTCATTTGTAAAATGAGGGGGTTGGACTAGATGATCTCTAATGATCTTTCTAATTCTATATCTGTAATCTTACTGACCTCTTTTTCTACATTAAAAATATTAAGGATTTTCCCTCACCCATATGAATACTTTTGTTATTAATATTTGCTCTGTTAAAAAGTTACATATATAATATTTTGGACCTGAAGTCAGGAGCCCTGGACTTGAATCCCTCTTTAAAAACTTGTGGCTATGAAATCATTTAATCTTCAAAAGTCTCAGTTTTCATGGTTGTTAAATGGGGATAATAGTACTGATATTATCAGCCTCCCCACATAATTCTAAGGTTACTTTCCACTTACTCTATATGTATCTATCTGCTATGTACCTTATTGTCTCTCATATTATAATATGAGCTCCTTGAGGATAGGGATTGTTTTTATCTTTCTATAGATCATTAGAGCAATAGTTGGCACATAATAAGCACTTAGTAAATGCTTGTTGATTGATAGATTAAGCTATGTTAGTATGAGCTATTATTAATTGGAAAAATACATAATGACAGAAAAGCTATTGTGAATTCATCAATACTTTTAAGTAAATTGGTATTTTACTAACTATAACAGCATCTACATATATTTGAAAAATAATATTGCATAGATGGGTGGGATCTTATTCAGCTTGCTATCTGTTATACTGAGTCATTTAATAAAGAATGTACTCCTTAAAATAACTCAGCTACACCCCCAGGGGTTCTCAGCTACTGTTATGGGAATGGGAAAAACAGTAAAAACAGCATAGGAGATTTGACTTTACATGCCAGCACTGCTTCTTGGAAGCAACTGTGTGATGGGGTGATTGACTCTATTTCTCATAGCCTCCTTTTGTTTAATTTCTGTAATTTTAATACTTGAAATATAACTTCACAGGGTTATTGTGTAGAAAATGCTTTGTAGGGGCAGTTAGGTGGCACAGTGGATAGAGCACCAGCCTTGAATTCAGGAGGACCCGAGTTCAAATCTGGTCTCAGACACTTAACACTTCCTGTGACCCTGGACAAGTCACTTAACCTCAGCCTCAGGGAAAAAAAAGAAAAAAAGAAAAAGAAAAAAAAAAAAAAGAAAATGCTTTGTAAACTTAAAGTTCTAAATAAATAAATAATGATAAATATTATTATTATACACACACACAACATGTGTGTATGTGTGTGTATAATGGTAGATATCTAGCACACATCATGTATCGTATGTACATAGACTATGCTAATCAGCATAGTGAATAGAATGCTGAATCTGCTATCAGGAATATCTGAATTCAAAACCAGCCTTAGACATTTACCAGCTATGTGATCTTAGACAAGTCAGTTAATCCTGTTTGCCTCAGCTTCCTCATCTGCAAAATGAGTTAGAGAAGAAAATGACAAGTTACTATTTACATCTTCTAGGCAATTAGGTGGTGCAGTGGCTAGGACAAGATAGCATCAGGCTTGGAGTCAGGCAGATCTGAGTAACAATTCAGCTTCAGATACTTCCTAGCTGTGTGTCTAGCTTTTTTTTAACCCAACCCTGTTTGTCTCAGTTTTCTCATCTATAGAATGGGGATAATAATGGCGCCTACTTCCCATGCTAGCTATTATTACTATTATATATACATTTATGCATGTACACAGACACACATAAGAGATAGCCTAGCATAGAGCATAGAATAGTGGACTTGTGATGGGGTCAACTTGAGTCCCTGCTGGGTCTTAGACTCTAATTATAGAAACCTGGGCAAACTACTTCATATCTCCATGCCTGAAGTAACCAATTCAGAGGATTTAGTTATACAGTGATATGCTCATCTGCACTGAGGAAATTTCCCCAGGCTGAGAAAATCCCATTATCCTCATTTGAATACCATTTATACTCAATAATAGATATGCTTATGAATAGTCAGTTGGTAGAGCTTATTCTTTAATTTTTTGTTTGTTTTGTTTTGTTTTTTAATAGGACCTGATATGCTGGCATGTTATAACAGGAAGGATGCATTGGTTTTAAGAGAATTGAATGTTTAGTTCCAGCTTTGGCTCTAGTGATTTCTGTGGTCTTGGATAAGTCACTTACATTCTGTCCTTAATGTCCTCATCTCTAAAATCAAAAAGTTGAGCTAGATGGTCATTAAGATCCTGGTTGTTTCTAAATTTCTGTTTTTTTGTTTTTTTTTTCTTTGCCTGCTTCCGATTTCTCTTGTTATTCTTGCTTGCTCTTCCTACCAACCCATTTTTAGCCTTTTTTCATGGCAGCTCACGCCTGTCTGTTGTTATCATCATCCACATAACCCATTCCTGGAAAGGGTATCTTGGGTTTGGCATAATATATATTTGCACATAAATGTACCTAGTGAAATGAAAGGTGGTTTGGCATAATATCCCTATGGTTTCAAATTCAGTGTTTGAATTGGAATGGATACTACCCCAGCATTGTTCCAAGAGTCTCAGATTACATTTGTTCCCCTCATATGTAAAGAACAAAGATTTAGGACAGTCTGAGGAAATAACTTTTGGCTACTTCTTTAATTAGCCTGTCGGACAGGCAGATAATCTATTTATTTAGCCATCTAAGCATTTCTGAGTTTCTCTGATAATGCCATTCAAGCAGGATGGTCTCTACACCTCCACAATGGGTTAAGCAAATTGTGTGTAAGATAGTCACTGCTCCCTTTTCCCAGTAATAAAATATGATGTGGGAGACAAAGGAAGCAGGGTGGCTACAGGCCAAGCAGGGCTTGCTACCCTGCCCAGGGAAGAGAGCTGATCCACTGCCATGTTATTTAGACCTGAAATTTCATCCCCCATTCTCTCAGGTACCTCCTCCATCTTTCCCCTACCCTTCTTTTTCTCCTGGTCCAGCAGCTCAGGGGGGTGACACAGGATAGGTAGGGAAAGGAATTTACCAAACGTCAAGAACAATATGATTTTGTGGTAGGAGTGCCACATGTGGAGAAATCACTTAATTCTCGTGGGGCCCCAGTTTCTTCACTTTCTTTTTTAGCTCAGATGATCCATAGGGGTCTTTTTCTAGCTTTAAATGTATGATTCTATGAGCCAACATTCCCATGTGGATTAGTGATAGACAAAGGAGCATAAGGAAACCTGCATTCTAATCTTGTCTCCGATACTAACCATGTTAGCCAGTGCAAGTCACTTAATTTGGCCCAAATTCAGATAGGTGGTAGAGTGAATAAAATGATGGACCTCAGGAAGATCTGGTCTTAGATAGTAACTGTGTAATCTTGGGAAAGTCAAATAATCTGGCTTCCTCAATTTCCTTCACTGTAAAATGAAGTTAATAACAGCACCTACATTTCAGGGTTGTTGTGGAGATTAGAAAAAATAATAAAGTACCTGACATATAGTTGGTATTTAATAAAGACTTCTTTCCTTTCTTCTTTGTATTTAATTTCTAGACAAGAAAGTACACTTTTCTTTTTCTTGGACCTACAACTGCCATCTCATTGATAGGATGCTAGCTGAGGAGAGTACCTCTATTAGTGCAGACGGGCACTACTATATACTACTTTTAATCTCGAGAATTGCCTTAGTTTAGGCATAGAGAAGTAACTCAGCTGGGATCATTTGGCCAATAAATCAGAGACAAGCCTTGAACCCAGACTTCTTAACTCCCAAGATCCATTAACCACATCATGCTACCCTTCAAGTAAGAGCACTTTGAATAAAGCATTTGCAAAAGGAAGACCTTTTGTCCCAATTTTTATTTCAGAGAATATGGTTTCTCTAGGCACACTTTAATTTTTTCTCTTAGATTCAAATGGACTGCATGGAGTGTATTGGATCTGTAGCAAATCATATTATATCCCGTTCTCTCCATCTGCCCTACCTTTAAGCCACACAGAAAATTTAGATAAATATTTTTATAAGATTGAATATCAAGGGCAGCCTTGACGGAGAAACTCTAGGGCAGTGAGCATCCCTGGCAGGAAGAAGAGTAAAGGGGGTAGGATGTTGGGAGAGAAGGAATTTTGCATAGTAGGTGTTTTCCAGTGGGGCTTGTCACCATGTTCTCTCCCATGAGCTGCTCCCAGGTGTCCTATAAAGTACCAGCAACTAGCAGTCCCAGTGGAATTGTATTTTTAATGTGTGTGTGGGGGAGAGTATTCATTTGAAAATTCAAAGGGATTTAAGGGAGTGAGTCCTAGTTAAGGCCTTAGGGACCTCCCCTAGTAATCAGAATGTGGAAATGAGCCATCTGTTCACACTCCCAAGAGATATCATAGCAGCAGGTGTTCTAGAATAGGGTTAGATGAGAGCCTGAGGAGGAGAGCTCTTAAAGTGGTTTGCTTCTAGTCACGGCTGCTTTTCCTCAGAAGAAAACTGAGGACAGAAGCTCACCTGTTGCTCACCTATTGGAGAGAGAGGGAGAACTGGGAATTTATAAGGTTGGGAGGGGGTCACTTCCCAGCAGCCAAGAAGCTGTTGAGTCCTAGGGAACCTGCAGAGGCCATCCACCTCCAATAAACCTATCCAGGCCTGAGGCTTCTGATAACTGATTCTGATGATAGCAAATGCAAGTATAAAGTCTGTTCTGGGACCAGTCTCAGAACCTGCTCTGCTTGAAACTCCGGGGAGGTTCCTTTTAAAGTTTCATTAAAAAGAACTGATTTTATTCCACACTCTCTCCCCTAGTTCACTCCTACCCTTCCAATACAGAAAAATCCTTGGTCTAGGGAAGAGGTGGGGATCCCACTCAGGAAATTCCCAGCAGGTTGTGGGGTGGTGAGGAGGTTGCAGCCCAACATTTCCCTAGGCAGCTTTTGTTTAGATTTTTTTTTTTTTTTTAAAATGATCACAGAGCAATCCCTTTATGGAAGACAGAGCCACAGGATCTGTTCTGTCAGGCTTGGAGAGGTTTCCAGAGGAGTCTTTAAGGCAGCTGCTCAACTTTGAGGATCATTTCATGGCTGAGCTCCTTTACCTCAGGCCTCCATCAGCTGTGCCATAGGCTGGCCTGGGAATTCTTGATAGGAGAAAAGGCAAATCACAAACAGAATTCAGAGTGCCTGAAACCCTCCTCTCTCTATTCTCAGCCAAACCAGTACCAGGGGGCGCTGTGGTGTAATGTAGTGAATTAATTACATTTTTGTTATTGTTGCTAAATGTTACTGGTTGAATGCCTTTAGTTATATTTTTATGTTTTGTGTGTATTTTAATGTAGTAGTTTCTGCAGTTGCAAGTGGAGTATTGGAGATTTTTTAGAATTGGAGTACTGCTACGTTGTTCTATTTACTGATACTTAACATCCATCAAAGGTTTGCCTCTTCAATCCTCCCTCCTATTTTTAAAATATTCGATCTTTTTCTTCACTTTTTCTCTGGTATCCACAAACATGTCCAATTCTCAGTTTCTTCAAAAAATGCTCACTTATGCTCTTGCCTTATGCTTCTGTTCCTTTTCATGTTCAGACTCCTATAGAAAATTGTCTAACCTTCACTTCCTTTCACCATGTCCACTTCTCAACCCCCTGTGATCTAAATGTTAACTTGAGAACTGGATTGCACCTCCTTTTTCCACAAGGCGACCAATGAGCTCTTAATTTTTGGGTTATCTTCTTTCTTGACTTCTTGGCAGTGTTTATTTTTATAATATCCTTCACTACTGCATCCTGGATTTTCCTTGGCAGTCTCCCATACCTGGAACATTTTCCTTCCTCACTTCCATCTCCTCCAACCTCTGGCTCCCTTCAAGGTTAAACCCAGGTGCCAGTTTCTACATGCAGCCTTTCCTGATCCATTCTAATGTCCATGTTTGTGCTTCCTCTGTGCAACTTTGTCTATATTTACTATATAGTATTTATTAATATAGTAATATATTATTTACTAAATAGTATTTACTGATTACTATATGGTACTTACTAATCTGCATGTACTTTGTATCTCCTCAAAAATTCAGGAATGGTTTTATTTTGTTTATGTTTCTCTAGGACATGCTTAAAGCAATTATTGAATTACAGTAGGGAAACAGATGGAACCAAACATTTATAGCACCTAGTATGTGCCAGGCATTGTGCTAAGCATTTTTATAAATACTATTTCATTTAATTCTCACAAATACCTTGTGAGGGATATGCTGTTATTATTCCCACTTTTACAATTGAGTAAATCAAGTCAAACTGCTTAAGTGACTTGCCCAGGGTTTCATGGCTGGATTTGTACTAAGATTTTCCTATTTTTAGATCTAGAGGTTTATCTACTATGTCATCTACCTGCCTTCTAGGTGTTGAATTCAGTTGAGGGAAATTGCATGCTGTGTTCATGTAACAGCCAACAAGTCAGTTTGCCTGGAAGGCAGAATCCATGAAGGGGAGTAATATGAAATGAATCCAAAAGGACACTGATACTAGAAGAACTTTAAGTGCCTCGGTAAGGAGTTCCTATTTTATCCTAGAGACAATAAAATAAGAAGCCACTGATATTCCTTGAGCAAAGGAGTGACGTGGTCAAAGTGTACTTTTCTTAAGTTGTTTTCCAGTTATGTCTGACTCTGTGACCCCATTTGAAATTTTCTTGGCAGAGATGCCAAAGTAGTTTATGATTTCCTTGTCCACCAAATTTTACAGAGGAAGAAACTGAGGTGAACTGGATTAAGTGACTTGTCCAGAACCACAGAAATTATACTTTAGGAAGATTCTTTTGGTAGCTTTGTGAGAGAGAGGAAAGAATGGAAGCTGTGAGTACTCTAAGAGAGAGGAAGTCATAGCAATAAAGGCAATGAAGCCCTAGTGGTGAGGGTGTGAATGGAAAGGGACAGATGTAAGAGATATAGAGGTTCATAACAGATGGAGATGCTATTTAGGGTTACAATTTTAGTTAGGAATTCCAATGAAGACCACACACCTGGGATTTCATATACTCTTGTTAAAGTAGTCATAATAATTTTAATTAGAAACATGTTTGTTTCTTTCCTTTGAAGAAGAAAACACAATTTGGGAGATGCTAGTTCTGGTGAAACTTCAGAGAACCAGAGGGAAGATTATAATTTTGTTAAGACAAATTTCTGAGTTTTTTTTTTTTTTTTAACCACTAATTAGATAAGGCATAGACTTTAGAGTAGTTATTTTACCTTAGCTCCCTCTCTTGTAAAATGAAATTCATTATCATAATACATAATTATACAACATTGCTACTTATTATGTAACCAGATAATATATGGTCATTGTTATCATAAACAATAAATGAATGAATGGGAAAGCATGTATCAAGTGCTTTATCATGTGCAAAGTTCTAGACTAAGGTTGGTGATACAAATTGAAAAGCAAGATAGTCCCTGCTCTCAAGAAGATCATATTCTGAAGGAAATTAATATTATACTATTATAATAATAACTAATTATTAATTTAGAAAGTTAGCTCCCAAGGGCATGGATGAATGATGAGATTACTTTCAACCCCCAAGGCACATGCTCTTTAACTAGGTTGGGTGGGGATTCCACCCAACAGAGAAATCTAATTTCTGTTTAGAGTATAAACAAGAATCCAGTCTGGGTGAGGCTTTGCCTGGGGGAGGGACCCACAATCCTTGATCCCCTTTATTACAGTTTAGGGCTATCCAGTTCATGAAGGGAAAAAGCAGCCAGAGAGATCTGGATGGAAATAACTTCCTCCGTCTAGATTCCTTGAGGCAGCCCAGCCTTATAATTAAACCATGTTCTCAGCAGGAGTTGCTGAAGGCTTTTAGCCCACCTCATTAAATGCCCACCAATCAGGGTTGAGTTCCACTTTTCAGTGGAGTTCCCTTTCAAGAGAGATTTAAGACATTTCAGAGTCTTCCATGGCATCAATTTATTGATTATAGGCTAGCCTACTTAATAAATTGATTATTACTTGGAATGCGATATTGTAATAATAAATAATATATAATTTATTATAATTATATTGTAATAATATTTATTATTCTAATAAGGGAATACAATATATATGACTTATAAGGAAGTTGGAAATAACTATAACCTTCAAGTAAGAGGGAAAGACCCAGTGGTCCTTGGAAGGGCTTGGCAAAGGATTGTGTGGTACGGAAATGGTGAGGGAACACCATTTAATAAAAAAGCTGGAGAGAGCTCTAGAGAAAAGCAAAGTTTATTATACATTCTCGCGAGAAGGGCGTCCCACTCTTCGAGTAGACTATCGAAGAGAGGAAGCGCCTCCTGTGGGCAGGACAGCACCTTTAATCCCTAACGTAAAATGCCCCCTCCCACCACTGACCCTCATCCTCATTGGCTGAGAGTCTTACATTCTAAACGAGAACTACCCATGAAATTGAACTTGACCAATAAGTACATAGTTGCCCATATTTGGATGAAATAGGGAGATGTCATAGGAGGGCAAGGCAATGCCCTTTACTTGAACTTCAGAGTCCTTCAGGCCTACTCGAACTCTGAAGTAGATGAAGCCTTACTCGATTTTCACAATTGTCTTGAAAGATCTCACCTCATCTCATTCAGGATGGTGAGGTAACTTCTTAATGTTATTTCCACTGACAAAAATATAACCATTGTGTTGTTCAAGAACTTTATAGTATCAACAACTTTGGGGTCAAGAACTTAATTTTCAGGGTCTTCAGTAACCGTGGCTGCTGAAGAGAAAGAGATTGTAGCACCTATAATAGTTGCCAGGTCAAGTCTCCACAATGGCTGGAAGTTCTAGGGTGATCTAGGGTGGGATAGGGAGGTGGGGCTGGGGAGAGCACTGCTATTCCTTGGGTTCGTAGGCTCAGGATCTTGGGTTTTCTCCTTCAGGATCTAAGAGGAGATGGTGGTTGTGAGGGATAGGAAATCCTATCCAAAAATGACTACTCAGAGATCACTTATAGAAAAAAGCAGAATTATTTATTAGAATCTCGAGAAGCGGACCCCATCCTGGTCTGTGAGCCAGATTCACAGCAGGAGAGAGCTATTCCCTTGAAGATGCTCACGACTTTTATACATTTCAGACAAAGAACCTTCAAAATCCCACCCTCCATAGGTTGTGATTGGTCATATTTGGTCAGTGGAATGCAGCTGGCAATGTGATTTATAACTTCTTCCGCCATGTATATAGGTTAATCCCTATTTAGGCAAAGGAATGCAGCCTAGGCCTTCACGTGACTGGGGCCTATAGGCCTGATTTTATGTTAGCTAGCAGTCTCTGATCAATATGTGCTTAATCTGCAAGTTCTTCATTATACCTTACTCCACACAGTGGTCAAGATGATGATGATAATTTGGTGATATTTGGCAGAAACATGCCACTTCTAGGCTCTTCTTCATTGCCTATTTTTAGCAAGGCTGACTTCCTGTCCTATCAGTGACAGTTAGTGGGGAGTAGCTGGGATGGCTGGCCCCTTCTTTCTTTAATATAATGTTTTATTTTCCCTTCAATTATATGAAAAGACAATTTTTAGCATTCATTTTTATTTTTTAAAAATTTATTAAAGCTTTTTATTTTCAAAACATATGCATAGAGAGTTTTCAACATCCACCCTCGAAAAACTTTGTTGTCCAAATTTTTTTTTCTTCTTCCCTTTCCTCTACTCCCTCCTCTAGATGACAAGTAATCCAATGTATGCTAAACATATACACTTCCTCTATACATATTTCCACAATTATGCTGCGTAAGAAAAATCAGATCAAAAAAGAAAAAAAATTAGCATTCATTTTTATAAGATTTTGAATTTCAATTTTTTTCTCCCTCCCTCCCCTCTTTTCTTCCTAAAATGGTAAGCAATATGATATGGATCATATATGTGCAACCATGTAAAACATACTTCTATATTAGAATTGTGAAAGAAGAAAGAACAAAAAGAAAAATAAAATATGAAAAAAAAAGTGAAAAAAGTATGTTTCAATCTGCATTCAGAATCAATCAGTTCTTTATCTGGATATGGATAGCATTTTCCATTATAAATCATTTGTAATTGTCATGGATAATTGTATTGCTGAGAAGAGTTAAAATTCATAGTTGATCATGTTGGTGTTACTGTATGCAATATTTTCCTGGCTCTGCTCATTTTCCTTCTATCAGTTCATATGAGACTTCCTAGATTTTCTGAAATCTGCCTACTCATCATTTTTTATTGCACAATGGTATTCCATTACATTCATATATCACAACTTGTTCAGCCATTTCTCAGTTGATGGGCATTCTCTCAATTTCCAATATTTTCCCGTTATAAAAAGAGCTGCTATAAATTGACCCCTTCTCCATAAGACTTGCTCCTTTGCATGATGGCTATTAAAATCTCAATAGAGAAATTTATTTGTGGAATCAGAGCAGCTATTATTTGGACAAAAGGAGGTATCTTCAAAAAAAAAAAAAAAAAAAAAAAAAAAAAAAAGCATATGTTTTCTTTTTTAAAATCTCTGCAGAAATGCCTGATTGAATTTTTGATGCCCACATCTCTTTACCCTTGAATGGTCAGAGTTCCAAAGTAGGTTTTGTTTTGGGACTAGTCACACATACTGGTTTCGTATACTACTTGACTTGTAAAGAACAATTTTTTTATCCCTAGAATAAGTGACACAAAACAATTCCTCAAATAAGAGATAAGAAGAATATTCTGAGAGACAGCTTCTGGAGAAGCTGGCTGCCCAAGATCTAGGCAAGTCAGGGATGAATCCACCTGGGATGTCACCTTCTTGGGAAGAGAAGGACATATATCAACTAATGAATTAGTCTTGCTAGGGAGATGCAAAACTCAGCTATCTGAACAATGCCAGCAGACTTCAAGTGGGTCAATACTCTCAAAAATTTAGCCCCTTAGGGCAAAGCCTCAGTTTTCTGATCCCAAATTAAAAGCTCAGTTTGTTTTATATATATATATATATATATACACACACACACACACACACACACACACACACACACACACACACACACACATAAATAGCTCCTGCCTGTTGGCCTATCAATTAGTAAAAGCACTTCATTATCACTATTTCTGATGATAGGATTTAGGAGTAGAGAATTCCTTGCTCTAAAGTTTGAAAGGCTGAAGGCTGAACCTTGATGAAAAATTATTGAGAAGAAATCCTGATAGGTATTCCCAGGAACTGGATAAATTGCCTTTCTCTGAAGTGGGAGTTTGGGAGAAGAACTCTGTTTAAAATACTAGCCATCTGCCCCTCATTTTACAGATGAGGAAAATGAGGCACTTGATTATAATAATAGATTTTTTTTTTTTTTTTTGTTTTTTGTTTTTTGTTCTCAGATGACCAGGGAAGTGATGCCATAATATGCAAATGAGTTGGGTTTGAGTGAGGGAAGTCTTATTTAGTTCTCCAATTATGGGAAGTCTTATCCTTTTAGATGATGAGCATTTGTAGAGAAAGGGCCACCTTTTGTCTTCCTTTCTCACTTTTCATAATCTTCAGTAGGATGCTGGACCCATTAGTTGACTAAATCAATCTATCAGCAGATTGCTATGAGGATAAAACCAGAGGGTACAAATATCAAAGGACTGGATGTTTAGGAGTTTCTCAGATTGTGATCAATTCTGTATCAGGGTCTAGTTCTCCACCTTGTAGATTCTGAACAATTTCATCTTTTCCTCAAAGGATGAATAGGCCTTGAGGAACTGGTTCATCCTAAAGACAAATCCCAGAGACTAATTTGCAAGCCAGAAAGCCAAGTTATGGGCTTGTCAATCTGATGTCCTATAACTCCAATTAATATCCCTGTGTAAAACATTTCTCCTTGGTCTTTCCTATATTTGTTACTTTCCTATATTTGTTACTCTTATCCTAGCTCCCCGAAGTTAAGGACTATCTGGATTTTTTTCTTATTAAAATTTTTTTTTTTTTTTTTTTTTTTTTTTTTTTTTGCATTTGTATCTCTAGCACTTAGCAAGGTTCCCATACATAGTAATTACTTAGCAAATGCTTTTTTTTTCTTTTTACTCATTTATTGCAAATTATTACTATGACCTTTGAGAGCAGAGACCTGATCTTAAGCCTATCTGTATCCCCAGCTCTTGGAACAGTGTTTTGTGCAAAGAAGGTATTTAATAGCACTTAATTCCTTTTTCTTTTTAAATGAATTGGTTGGACTAGATTAGGTGTTTTTGAGTAACGGGGAGGAGGTCCACAAAACACAGTGGATAGATTTTAGGGCATCTGTGAAATAGGATTGGGGGAAAACATATTCTTATTTTATAAGCTCTACTTGGAAGTTGGCATTTCCTTTAATTATGAATGCAGGCTACAGACCACAGTGTATTAGCAGTATCTGTGATTTTGTCATCAATTCACTTACAAATATTTTCTTAGCACCTTACAGAATATTGCAGAAATCTGAAAATTTCATTTATGCTCATCATTACTTTGAAATGACCATAGTTATTGGACCTATTAGACATGTTATTACATTTTATTTTGATGATTTCAATAAAATTGATTTCCTTTTTAATCTTGTGTATTTTGTTTTATGCATGAAAAACATTATTCTGAAAAGGAATCCATAGGTTTCATTAAACATCTAAAGAGGTCCATGGTACATCCCTGGACTAGATGATCCCTTTTACTTCTAATAATCTATTGTTTTAATAAATATTTATTGGTGATGATTATTACTTGAGGTGCTAGGGGATGAAGATGAGGAGGATAATACTTTAACCAATATGTAATGGTAGTGAATATTAATTATTGCAAAGATATCCCTTTCTGGGTTCCCCTCTGCCTAGCATCATAGTATCTAGGGAATTAAATTAATGACTGGTGACCAAGGAAGCAGAGATCTGGGAAAACAGTATATCTCTTGGGACATTTTATTCAAACTCTGAATATATCTTCCTAGTAATCACTTATTTCCTCCTGAACAGTGCTAGATGTGACTATTATTTGCATCCTATACTAGTGATTACTGAATAAGGCAAACAAAATAGTGAAATATGGATCTACATTTTTAGAGGTAGTGTGACAATAATGGATTGAACATTTAGTTTGGCTTCAAAAGACCTGGATTTGAGGGCTGGTTTTGTCATTTTAAAAAAATTAAAAAAAAATTTTTTTCTTTTTCATATGATAAATTCCCAGAGGACAGGGGCCACATGTGCATTTTGATATTTTCCTCACAACACCTAGCATTGAGAAAACTGAGGCTTAGAGAAGGGCTCAAAGTCACATAGGTAGCATCAGGCTCATTTCCTATTTAATTATACCTAAAAAAGCTTCACTCACCTTTACATCTCTCAGTCACAGTTTTGGTCCCTTGCATTTATTTAGCAGGGATGGGTAGGTGAATGTAGAGATTGTGGGGATTGGGGATATTTTGTGAACAAAAGTTTTTTCCCTTTTCTCCTCTTTTCCTGAATTAATTGATGCTGTTAATAAAAATCACCATCATTTCTTTTGATTTCCACCATAGATACGCCCTTATAGCAAAGAAAAAATAGTTGGCAAAACTGGCTAATGGAAACCACATCTGAGAGAATATTCAAAGCTCAGCATCCATAATCCCGGGATCTACTAAGAGGTAGAATGTATATCTTATCCTCTCACCTTTGGACCCAAGATTTTTCATTTCAATTAATTTTAGTTCAGTCCCCTTACAATATTATTGTAGTTGTGGGTTTATCAGTTTCTTGGTTCTGCTTTTTTCATGCTATATAACTTCAGATGTCTTCCCATGTCTCTCTGAATTTATTGTTTCTTATTGATGCAATAATCCACCAGCTTCTTTTCTTATAATCCAAATCTATGATTTCTTATGTGTAGGGAAGTTCTCAAAGAAGAGGTTCCTTTTCCAATTCATATTTCTTTAGGACACTGAGAAGTGTCCTATCTAGAGTTATGCAGCTGGCATGACACAGAAGATATTTATTTATTTATTTGCTAAAATCAGCTCTCTCCATCATATACTCTACTGCCTCTATGTTGCAATTTATTCAGTCATTCCTATTACTGAAGCAACTATTTTATTTCCAGATTTTTTTTTTGCTAGCCCCAAGAATGCTGCTTTGATTATATTGTTGCAAATGGTACCCTATTTCCCTGGAAGTATTTGCCTTAAAAAAATTATTTTTCATTTGGTCTTCTTGTTTCAGGTGTTCTCAGGGGCCCCATCATTTATGTGCAATTTTCTTGGTTACTTGGGAAGACCTAGAGTTATCTAAAGAGATGAGTATTTCTAATGTGAGGCAAATGAATGAAATCTGCTATTAAGGATAAGTTTTAAAAACCCTGCTTTCATGTTCTTGGCAAAGGCAGGAATTATTCTATCCTTCTGTGATTGAATTTCTTCTTGGTTTTCAAAGTACTTTGTAACAGGACAAGTGACCTGAGATGAGAGATGCTGCTGGGCCCCATGGGGAATGAATATTTATGGAGATGTCTCCACTGGAATTTTTAGAAGACCTTCAGAAGACCCAGACATTTTGAGCTATGGTTCTTAAAATACTGCTTAGGGACTACTCATTCTCTGAAAAGGTCCCCCAGATGGCCTGTGGTTTGGCCTTCTAGTATGAATGAATGAAAAAAGATTTAGGAAAGGCATATTATGTGCCAAGTACTGTGCTAAGGGCTAGGAATACAAACAAAAAAAGCAAGACAGACTCTGCTTTCTAGGAGATCACTGTCTAACTGAGGGAGAAAAATATGAAAAAGATATTGGCTGCAGAACATATGGTGAGGCTAGGAAGGCCTAAGGATGCCACTACAATGTATGGCAAGGCCTTTGAGTCTAAGGCTGTTTGAGTTTGGGTCTTCCTGACTCCAGGCCCAGTGCTCTATCCACTGAGCTGTCCAGCTGCTCTAATTTCACATAAAAGTATGAGAATTGGTATTTGCATCTAGGACTTTTGACTGAAGTCCAGAGCTCCAAAAAAATGGTTAAGGGAGAGGAATGCAAGGAAGGAGAAGCAGAAATGGGGGCATTAAAGCCAAAGGGCACTTGTGAAACCTGAAGGAAAGTCTGAAAGCCACACAGAGCTACTGAGCTGATAGCTGGAACAGCTTAGAAGGGGTTGGGGAGGCAGAGGGAGTCCAGACTCCAACCACCCCCTGACGTGCTTTGCTTTTAGATGAAAAGGAAAGCATCCCAGTGCTAGAAGGGGTTTGAGGCATCAGAGCTGCTCAGCAAAAGACTGTATGGAGGATACTCCCAAAGCTGCTCTTCCCCTCCTTACTCAAAAGATTCACAGGAATGGTTAATCCTAAAAATAAATTCAAACTAAATTCAGCATTTTTTTTTTTTTTTAGTGAAAATCTTTGTTTTTTGGGAAGTCAGTCTGGATTTGGGAGGCTAAAGGGAAGGAAAGACTCCTTGATTTTTCTTGGATGGTTCCTATATGCTGCAGAATACTACATTTACTGTTATTTCCTTTGGGAGTCTGGTGGGGAAGAGGTAGTGAGATGAGACTGCCTTCCCAGCTTGATGACTGGATCATTTAATTTTGTCCCAGTTCTACTGCATGTTTACTTTAGCCTTCAGAGATCAGGGGCTGTCCACAGCAAGCTCCTACTTATGTTGGTCCTTTGGGGAAACAGAGTCTTGAATTTTGAGGGAGAGCAAAGGGAGTTATAGGGAAAGGAATGGGCAAATAGTCAAAGCTGGACTAGTTATTCACCTCTGGAGTTGTCTTTTCTGTTCTATGATGGAAATAGAACTGATTTATTCTGGGCCATTAAATGAAATCGCCTACTAATGGGACAGGCTGGTCCCAAAGCTGTGTCCTTGCTCCACTTTGTACAGAGTGCATTTCACTTTCAAGTTCTTATTGATGTAAATAAACAGAAGACAATCACAAAGTAGGGTAGATAGAGACAGTCAAAACCCTAGTAATTATTTTCCTTTATCCTTATTCTCTTTCCCAGCTCAGAAAGAAGCTTTAAAATGAAATTATTTAATTACTCCTACATTTACCCAGAAAAATATGATCCAAGTTGTATTAACTTGGAGGGAGAGGGGCAGTTCAGAGAGATAACTCAGATATTTAACATTACTTTCAGAAATCTTGCTATTTATCTCTAGAGTAGATGGGGTGTGTGTGGTGGTGGTGGTGGTGATGGTGATGGCATTGATTATTGTTCAATAATTTCAATTGTGTCCATTTCCTATTGACTCCATTGCAAAGATAGGAGTGGTTTACCATTTAACAGAAAAACTGAGGCAAAAAGTGTTAAGTGACTAGCCCAGGATCACATGGCTAGGAAGTGTGTGAGGCCAGATTACAACTCAAGTCCTTCTGAATCCAGATCGGGTACTCTGTGCTACTAACAGCCCTATACATGGGGTAGCTATTTAAATAAGACAGTAGCATGGGTAAACTGGATAACTTTCTAACTCCAGAGTCAGATTTCCAGGGGATTTGAGATTTTTACAAATTCCAAGAATATCAAATAAAACTTCATTCAAAAGAAAAGCATAAAACACATTGTAAATAAAAATTAAAATCATTTTTGAATTATCCACAGTTTGGGACTATCTTTGCTTGCCGACCTGTCAGCAGGGACAATTGGTGGCTGATTGGCTATGGATATTTGGATATTTGGTGATTACGTTCTTGAATAGGGAAACTGAAACGTGAAGGGGTCTGCTTCCTGGATGGACTTGCAGGATGTGGAATTTATAAATGACTTTGAAAGCCCTAGCTGATCCAGACAAAAGAAAAGCAAAGAAAGGGGATATTAGGAGGAAGAGAACACAGTGTCAGTCACTCAGTCAATAAACATTTATTAAGCCTCTATTATGTGTCAGGCATTGTGCTTGGTTTTGGGTAAAAAGACTTTCCCTGTCTTAAGGAGCTTGTATCTAAGATGGGAGAAAATAGCATTTAAATATTAGGTGGTTGCTGTCCTTTGTACTCAAGGGGGACCAAAATGATATCACTATGTTAGTCTAGTTACAGTGTGTCCCACTGTGGCTGATCAAATCAAGATGAACTCAATGCTCAGCCACAGATAGTCCCTATGAACATTTGGGCTGGCTTCTCTAATTTTATCCATCTCACGTTTCTTTGGGGCTAATTCAATTCTGCTTTGCTCATAGAGCACAGTATCCTCTCTGATGAGGGCACGCCAGAGTAAGTGGTGCTATGCCAGTGTGTCCCTTGTCATACAATCGATTCTAAAGTTCTTAAGAGAAACCTTGTAGTGTCCTTGTATCACTTTTTTTGACCAGTTGGTGAGCATTTGCTCTGTGTGAGTTCTCCGTAAATTTTTTTTGTTTGTTTTTTGGCAAGTATACATTTGGCATTTGAACAATGTGGTCAGCCCTATGGAGTTGTGCTCTTTGCAGTAGAATTGGAATGCTTGGCAGTTTATTAGAACTAAATTGTCAACAGGATAAATCAGAAATAATCGACAGAGGAAAAGGCACTAGGATTAAGGGGATCAGGAAAGACTTCCTGTGGAAGGTAAGATTTTAGTTAGGACTTCAGGGAAGTCAGGAGCCGGAGATGATGATGATAAGGGAGAATAGATTAGGCATGGAGATTACTGAGGACTGATGTCTCACTTTGGCTAGTTTTTACTCACACCCTTCTTCTTCCTCTTTCTCACACTTGGATCTCAGATTCAAATTCCTATATACTCATCACTGAGTTAATAATAATAGCTAGCATTTATATTATGCTTTAACATTTGCAAAGTACTTTACATTTGAGCTCATAACAACTCTGCAAAGTAGATGCTTTTATTATCCCTATTTTACAGATAAGGAAATTGAGGCTGAGAAGTTAAGTACCTTGCCTAGGATCACATAGCTGGTAAGTGTCTGAGGCAATATTTAAACTCAAATCCTTCTCAAATCACCTGACCACCCAGGCTCAGAACTTTTATCTAGATGCTGGCCTAAGATGTCTGACACTATGAATCAGCTTGGATTGCCACAGTTCTGGTCTTTACTAATGAATGAATGAAACATTGATTAAGGACCTACTATGTGCAAAAAAAACTAGCACTAAGTACTGTGGGTACAAACAGAAAAATCAAATAGTCTGCTCTCAAGGAACTTATACTCCTTTTTTTTTTTTTTTTTAAATAATAGCTTTTTATTTTCAAAATACATGCAAACCCTTGTATTCCAAATTAGCAGAGCACAGCAAATAATCCAATATTTATTAAACATGTACACTTCTTCTATATGTATTTCCACATTTATCAAGCTGCACAAGAAAAATCAGATCAAGAAGGAAAAAATGAGAGAAAAAAAGGAAGCAAACAACAATTAAAAAGGTAAAAATACCATTTTGTATTGTTGGAATTGTAAACAAATCCAACCATTCTGGAAAGCAGTTTGGAACTGTGCTCCAAAAGTTATCAAACTGTCCAAACAGTGTTTCTACTGGGTTTATATCCCAAAGAGATCTTAAAGAAGGGAAAGGAACCTACATGTGCAAAAATGTTTGTGGCAAGAAACTGGAAACTGGCTGAATAAGTTATGGTATATGAATGTTATGCAATACTATTGTTCTGTAAGAAATGATCAGCAGGTTGATTTCAGAAAGGCCTGGAGAGTCTTACATGACTTACTTGAGCAGAACCAGGAGATCATTATACACAGCAACAACACGATTATATGATCATCAATTTTGATGGACAATATTCTCCAACAATGAAATGATTGAGGTCAATTGCAATGGTCCAATGGAGAAAGCCATCTAATCCCAGAGAGAGGACAGTAGGAACTGAATGTGGACCACAGCATAGAATTTTCACTCTTTCTCTTGTTGTTTACTTGCATTTTGTTTTCTCTCATTTTTTTTCTTTTTTGATCTGATTTTTCTTGTACACTAAGATAACTGTATAAATATGTATACATATATTGGATTTAATATATATTTTAGCATGTTTAATATATATGGGATTACCTGCCATCCAGGGGAGGGGATAGGAAGAAGGAAGAGAAAATTTGGTGTAAAGGGCAGGAACTTTGGACAAATATATTTAAGGCTTAGTATGATTCATTTAAACAAGATGTTAACTCAGTGGAACTGAGTCCTATATATATAGGACATATAATATATATGTATATAGGACATATTATACTATGCATATATAATTTCTAATCTAATTGGGGAGTGTGTGAGTGCATGTGTATAAAAATTTCCCCAATTAGAATAGAGATGGAAAAGCATATCATTTTTTTATTGGTATGTCCAATGCTTAGTGTTTGATTCACGGAAAACATTTATTAAATGCTTTTTTATTTATGCAGTTTTCTTCATCTGTACAGTGGAAATGATAATAGCTATACTACCTACCTCTTAAGGTTGACCCTAGAACCAAATGAAAAGATGTATGTAAGCTGCTTTTTCTTTCTTTCTTTCTTTTTTTTTTGGTAAATATAAAATGTTCATACCTAACTGCTAGTGTTGATAAGAGGAAATATATCAATACAAATGTAAAATTTTCTTGTTGCAATTCCCATCAAGGTAGGGAACTCTTTGAAAAGGTTCTATTTCCTAAATTAACCTTTAAAACCAAAAGGTTTTGTGTGACTTAAAGGAGATGAATGTTACCAGCATTACCCATCAGAATCATTCAGGGATTTTTTTTCTCATTCTATTACCCATAGTTTCACAATGAGCAAGTTGACTGGATTCTAAGACACATTGTGCTTCCTTTTTTCCTTTGTTCCTTGCCTTTTGACAATAGGGAATGGAACAGCCCTCCTCCAAGCCCAGAAGGTGTGAGTCTAGCCCTCATGGCTCTCAGATTTGGGATAGAAACTTTATGAACTGTTATATCATAACACTTGGGGCCCCAAAACATTCTGGTTCCTTTCTATCTAGCATCAGCCAGAGACCCAAAAAGCCACCGTGAAAGCAAATCAGAGTCAAAGATGATACCCAAAGAGCAGTACCCTGTTAGACTATCACAGGAAGGCCACATATTCAGGCAAGGGAGGGTGAACCAATAGAATAATAAAAATAAAAGCTAATATTTATAGAGCACTTACTATGTGCCAGTGCTCCCAGCCCAATGTTTAAAAGTCCAACATCAAAAATTAATAAATGACATTTAAAAAGAGGCACTGTCATCTGCCTTGCCATTGTATTGTAAGGACCTTATATACTATTAAAATCCTCCATCTGTGGTTTTTTCCCTCTTAGAATATAAGCTTCTAATGTTAAATGAAGTGAGTAGAACTAAGAGAACATTGTACATACAAAATTATGTAATGATCAGTTCTGATAGATGTGGCTATTTTCAACAATAAGGTGATTCAGGACAATTCCAATAGACTTGTGATAGAGGGAGCCATCTGCATCCAGAGAGAAAATTATGAGGACTGAATGTGGATCATAACACAGTATTTTCTTTTTTTATTATTGTTTTTATTTATTTATTTAAAGCTTTTTAATTTTCAAAATATATACATGGATCATTTTTCAACACTGACCCTTGCAAAACCTTGTGTTCCAAATTGTAATGTTCTGGTTTAGCTTTCTGGAGGTCTTGGGACCAGCCTTCAGAGTAATCACCACGAGAATAGCCAGGGATAAAGTCCAGAAATCTTTATTGTCTCCTTCAGAGTCTGTCTCTTTGCCTGGGATTTGGCTAGCTTCCTGGAGACCCTTCAGACAGGTCTTGATCTCAGTGGGCGAAGCAGGAGAGCCACCAGGAAGCTGATGAAGAAGGAATGTCTCTCTGAGTCCGAGAGCTTGAGCTCCAGTCTCTAGTCCTGTCTTCTCCCAGTCTGTCTTTCTTTTGGGAGGAGAGGGAATGAGGATTGGCATCTAGCTGTAGTGTGGTGTGGTGGTGGTGGTGGTGGGGAAAAGGGGAAAATGGCATGTTGGCAGAAAGGTTTGGGGAAAGAGTGATCCTAGTAGCATATGGGAAGAGGGGGCAGGTAAGCAGGGAGCAAGGGCCATGGGTGCTTTCCTGTGAGAGCTGGATGATAGGAGAAATTGGAGTGGGAGAATATAAGCTTCTTTGAGGTCAAGGGACTGTTTCATTTTTCACCTTCATATTATAAGTATTTCCTCCTAACAAAATATGTGAAATATATATTTGTTGAATTGAATTAAATAGATCAAAATCATACACCTTGGAAATGGTAGGGCCAGATTCCACCCATGATCTTTTGACTCTGAGATCATTTGCTCTTTCCCTTTATAATCTAATTTAGATTTGAAGAATACTTTGCATTTCAGGAGTTATAAGAGATTGTTAGGTCTAATCTAGCTTTAACATTTGTGGTAAAAGATAAGAAAGAGCTAAAAAAAATCCCCACCATTATGAGAATAGCAGCAAACTGTTAATCTTCTTATATGGCTGTCCTTACTGACAATGATATATTCAAAGTTCTTGAATGGGCTATTGATTA
The DNA here is from genome assembly GCF_048593235.1 of Sminthopsis crassicaudata. NCBI lineage: Eukaryota > Metazoa > Chordata > Mammalia > Dasyuromorphia > Dasyuridae > Sminthopsis > Sminthopsis crassicaudata. The sequence goes on from NC_133618.1 coordinate 161,232,384, forward strand.
TTATTTAAATTTAAAATGATTAATTAGAAGTGATTCAATATCAATGCATCTAATTAGATTTGCCTTTGCAATTATTTATTTTTAAATAATGGATTTCAATGCATAGAAAGTCATTATAATTTTGAAGTTACCCCCTTAGTTTCCATCAAAATCCAAGTTTCACATTGGGTTGGGAAACCATTTATTCAACAAGCATTTATTTAGTGCCTAATATATACTAGGTACTATGGTAGAGACTGGAGATACAAAGGCAAAAAATGAAATAGTTTTTGCCTAAGCATTTTACATTCTACTGAGCTGGATGGGGTGAATTACACATCAAAAATATTCTCAAAATTTAAACCTGAAACCATATGAATCCCAAGATGAGTCAAGCATGCATGGTAGTATAAACCTATTATTTTCTTCCTCCCTCCACCCTGCTGCCATCTTCCTCTTTTGGTAAATAGTATTTAATTTTTTCTAATTGCTTGTAAAGATAGTTTTCAACATTCATTTTTATCAAGGTTTTGAGTTCCCTCTCTTCTATTTACCCTCCCTAAAATGGCAAACAATCTGATATATATACCTAATATTTTATTTTATTTTATTTTTATTTTTTTGCTGAGGCAATTGGGGTTAAGTGACTTGTCCAGGGTCACACAGCTTGGAAGTGTCTGAGACCGGATTTGAACTCTGAGACCGGATTTGAACTCTGGTCTTTCTGACTTCAGGGCTGATGCTCTATACCTAATATAATATAATATACTTAAATTTAAAAATTATTAAAGCTTTTTATTTACAAAACATATGCATGTGTAATTTTTCAACATTGACCCTTGCAAAACTTTCTGTTCCAAATTTTTCTGTCCTTCCCCCTACCTCCTCTCCTAGATGCAAGTAGTCTAATACATGTTAAATACATTAAAATATATGTTAAATCCAATATATTATGCCTAATATTTTTAAACAGTGGACAACAAACATTTGGACCAAATATGGGATAAATTTCTGACAAAATTTCCTCAGTTTAAACCATGTCCAGTTCACAGGAGGAAAGGATTATATTCAGTATTATACTGAAAATCATCTTGTTTTTCTATTCTACCTTTTGTCCCACAGCAGGACACAGGTTGGTCTGAGTAGCCCTCCATCTTCTCTCCACCTGCACTTTATCACCATAGTCAGTGGTGCTCTTAAAACACTGTTCTGAATTCTTCAGGGAAGTCATGGGATAGAATTGTTTGGAAAATCAAACCCATAACAACCCTTTATAACTCACTAGATCCTAACCTGAGCCTAAAACCATCAAATTTCTAGTTGCTGACCAGGAAACTAGGATACCAGGCTCTGGACTCTAGGATCTAGGACTCTATCGCCAACCTCTTCAACCTTTTCTTCCAGGCATCATGATCAGAGAAGTACTCCCATTGTTACAGTGAAGGATGTAGCATTTTAATGTCTTCTGGTTCCATTTGAAATTTGTGTGATATGAAGTCATAAGCTGATTAAGAAGTTCCCTTCTATGGCTGACATTTTCATTTTTCTCATACCTATCCCTATCAGACATATCTATCTCCCTTGTCACTATTTCATCCTATCTTCCTCTTCCATTGTGCCCTCTGGAATTCACATTCTATTGCTCATAAATTGCCTTTATAGTAGATCTATTCCTTTCACATTCCTTCCTGGCAATCATGAAAACTTGACTCTGTCTAAGTACTAGATGTACTTTGTCATGTGACACTGTGGCCAGGAGTGGAAGGAGACCTGCTTCTGGCTCCTCATTTCATTTGCCCACCTATATTCCTTTGAAGTTTTCTTCCACCTTATCTAGATCTTGGAGACTGCTATCTTCTGGGCCCCAGATCCCCCTCCCTCCTTTCTCAAAGAGTTCAGTACTAGGCTCACAGTTTTCTTTTCATTCCAACTGCTTCTCTTATAATTGGGGATTTCAGTTTGTATATTTATGTCCCCTCAAATACCCTTGCTTCCTAGTTTATCACCCACAATCTATAGTGACAAAATTAATTTCTTATAATGTTCTGTGCTTACATTTCCTTACCTCTACTATTCTCTATCTTCATCGAAACCTCTAGTCATTCCCCTCAGCTCTGATTTTTAGCCTATCAGCCTTTGCTCTGGTCTCATTTTCTTTCCATTGAAATCTTGATCCTTTAGTTAACTAATACTTAATACTGTCTTGAATTCTCTGTCTCCTTATCCAATCACTGCTCAGCCCTTTTCAAATCCCAATCTTGAATTACCTCCTGGCCATTAGCTTTCCTTGCTTCAATTCAAAAAATGTTGTAGAAAATCACACAACTGTATGAGCCTTCCCAGTTGTGCTTCTGACTTTCTGGTACTAGGGTGAGAAGATCGCCATGGCTTAGTTACTATCTCACTCTGAAACCTTCTTAGAATCTAAGGCCTCCTCATTTTAGGACATCTATCAATCCCTGTGGACATTTGATTGATATATAGAGCCTTTTCTTCCTTTTCCCATTGGTGAGTTCCTCTTCAGAACTCCATTTTGGGGAGAAACCCAAACCATTTAATCTTTATTTCCTTCCTGGCTCTGTTCCTCACTTTATGGACTTCAATCTTATAGCCCTATTCCATTACTTTTCTCCTTTCCTGCTTTTCATTTAGTTCCCTTTTATGTATTATCTTTACCCCACTCCCCCATAGTTTCTGTAAACTTCTTGAGGATAAGATTCTCTCCCTCTCCTTCTCTCTCTCCCCTTTTCCTTTCTCCCTCTCTTTCTCTTTCTCCCTTAAAATTAACATTATTTCTTTAAGTTCTTAGGATTACCCCTTCCCTTTTCAAAATAAATAGGAGAATTGATCGAGTTCTTGTTCATTTTAACTCCTATTTTTGATGTCAGGTACATTAGGCAGTTGGACCATATGGCTAACCCATCAGAGTTTTACTCTTCAGTAGTTCCTTTTGTACAAGAGAGATTCCACTTGGAGTTGTGAACTGATTCAATCATTCTGGAGAGCAATTTGGAAATACATTCAAAGGGCTATACAACTATGCATACTTATGCATATATGCATAAGAGCTAGCAATACCACTATTAGATCTGTATCCTAAAGAGATTTTTTTAAAAAGGGAAATGTAAAAAAATCTGTAAATTTTAAAAGGGTAATTTGCAAATAATAATAATAAATAAAGCAATTCTTCTTGTGGTAGCTAAGAATTGGAAATTGAGGGGATGCCCCTCAATTGGGGAAATGGCTGAACAATTTGTAATGTGTGTTTGTAATGGAATATTATTGTGCTATAAGAAATGATAAGCAGGATGATTTCAGAGAAACCTGGATAGACATATATGAGTTTGATGCAAAAGAAAGTTAGCAGTATCAAAAGAATATTGTACATAGTAACAGCATTGTATGATGAAGAACTATGAATGATTTGGCTATTCTCTGCAATACAGTGATCTAAGACAATTTCAAAGGACTCATCATGAAAAATATTTGCCTTCAGAGAAAGAACTGATGTTGTCTGAAGACAGACTGAAGTATACTCTTTTTTTCCTCTCTTCTTTCCTCCTTCTTTTTCTCCCTTTCTCCCTCCCTTCCTTCCTTCCTCCCTTTCCTTTCTCTTTTCCTTTCTTCCTTCCTTTCTCCCTTCTGCCTGTCTTCTTGCACAAAATGACTAATATAGAAATATTTCACACAATTGCACATGTACCACCTATGTCAGATTGATTCCACCTCAGGGAGAGGAGAAGAAAGAAAGGAAGAGATAGAATTTGGAATTCAAAACTTCAAAAAAACCAACCAAACAAAAGAAGGTTGAAAATTCTTTTTATCTGTAATTGGGGGAAAAAGAAATATTGTTAAAATCTTTAACAACAACAAAAGAACATAGCCTAAGATTTTATTTCTAAGAACAGAAAATAAAGATCCCACCCCGTATATGTGCTAAAGTTATTTCATCAATTTTCCCCTCTTATTAGGGGCTCTGTGGAAGTGATTGTTGGGGGAACCAAGGTATTATCTGTTATCACAGTGCTACACCTGCATTTAGGGATCTCTCAGTATTGGTTGACAATGTAAAATAGGGAGAAAAGGAATTCAGAAGAAAATCTGACTCATCCCCATAGTTGATTTTGGGCCTGTTTTCATAGAGATAGAAGTCTGCTTTTCATAGCCTTGGTTGGGCTCTGGAAAAATTCCCAGAGCCCAGAAGTTCATCCCTTATACAGGGGATCATTAGCTTACAACAGAACTCATGACAAATCAAGCACAAAGATGCCATAGTTGGTTCATGACTTGAATTACCGATTTAACTCTTAATTTACTAGAGCCAGTCTCCAAACTCATAAAGCATACTATGGGTGTAGTAACACTCATTAATGTTTACCTAGGACATTTTTTTTTCAGTATGTGATGTGTTATATTATCTTACAGCTATGAGGTAAATCAGCAGGCCATTTCCAGGGTGAGAATAGGCCCTAATATACTTCTACTCCCCCATTCTTTTGCTGTTTCATTAGTCACAGCATCTGTTTTAAATTTCTCTTTTCAAGCTCCTTATACCCCCCACTTCCTGACTCCTTAGCAGAGGGCCTGTCCCTATAACAGCACTGAAAGATTTGAGGCCAGATCTGTCACTATCCTCTTCTTCCCAGTTCCATGTTTCAGATCACCTCAAGATTATCTTTAATCCTCTCCTCTTTTGCTCCAGTGTTAGGGGATAAAATGAAGCTTCTCTGACCAATGTCAACCTCTCACTTTTGGTACTTGTTTTCATTCATCTTCTAAAATTTATGGTAGCTTATTTTTCCATCATCTACCTCCTAAAATTTTTCTTTTCTTTTTAAAAAATAATTTTAATTGCTATTTTCTACTTATGCATCTCTTAAATTTCTTTCTGTATCACTCCTCTTGTTCCTCACCCCTACCCTGAGAGCTATCCTATATATCAAAGATTATTTTTAAAGGAAAAAATAAAGAAAGAGGAAGAGTAAATCAGTTATTATGTGCCAGGTACTGTGCTAAGTGCTGGGTTTACAAAGAAGGGCAAAAAACATTTCCTGTCCTGAAGATACTCACAGGCTAAAGAGTAAACAACATATAAACTATAAGCAAAGAAATGAAATATCTACAGGACAATTTGGAGATAATCAGGAGAGAGAGAAGGCCCTAAAAGAGAAAAAAATCAGTAAAATTGATTATTACGTCAAAAAAGTTTGAAAATATGCATAATATTCCATACCTGAAGACTTCTTACTTCTCTGAAGAAGTAGTAGGGAGGGATCTTTTTATATTTTTTCTGTGGAGTTATTATTGTTCTTTATAATTCTGCATTATTCATTTTCACTTATTTTATGGTTTTTGTTCTTATTATTTTTGTAGTCATTGTGTATATTTTTTTGGTGCTGCTTACTTCATTCTATATCAGTTCATATAAAACAAGCTTGCTTGTCTATATTCAGCCTATTTTCTTCCTTCTTACAACACAGCAATATTCCATTGCATTTTTATACCATACTTTGTTTAGCGATTCCTTAATTGATGGACATCTACTTTGCTCCCCAGTTCTTTGCTACTATAAAAAAATGCCATTATAGGGGCAGCTAGGTGGTGCAGTGCATAGAGAACCAGCCCTGAATTCAGGAGGAGTTCAAATCTGGTCTCAGACACTTAACATTTCCTAGCTGTGTGACCCTGGGCAAGTCACTTAACCCCAGACTCAGGGAGGGGAGGGGAGGTTGGAATGCCATTATAAGTATTTTGGAGTATATGGAGGACTTTATTTTGATCAGTGACCTTGTTGGGGTATTCTCTCCATAACCTTCATTTATTTCCCTTGTTCATTGCCTCCTTCCCTGCTGCTTACAAACACATCCATATATCTTCCATTCTTTTTTTTTAAATTTAAACTTTTTATTTTCAGTTTCAAATTCTCTTCCTCCTTCCATTCCACTCTTTCCCATCAAGAAGGCAAGAAATAGGATACCCATTATATATATATATATATATATATATATGTATATATATATATATATATATATATATATATATATATACACATATATAAATCATTTAAAATATTTCCACATTAGACAAAAATGTGCTTCAATCTGCATTCAGTGTTCATCAATTTGATTTCCTTCATCCTTAAAAAAAGTCTTTACTTTGCCCTATCATTCTTTCAAGTTCTCTTTAGGCTCTTATCTTCTTCACAACCATACCTTTAGAAAAAAGCTATATATATTCTTGCCTCTACTTTTTTCATTTTCTATTTACTTCTCAAAATCTCACAATATGGTTTCTATCTTTCTTGCTTCCATGGATGAGGTAGGAAGACCTGGTTTCTAACCCCCCCCCCCCAAAAAAAAAATCACAAAACAAAACAAACAAAAAATAATTGAAAGAGTCAAACATTCCCCACATCCCAGAAGCATATATTTCCCTCACACAAATGAGTCCCTAGGGAGAGTGGGCCAACTTAGAGTACAATGGTAGTGATGTACACCTACAAAAGAATACATGAGGCCAAAGGGTAAGCTCATAATTTCTGTTTACTAGCAAACCTTTCTTGAATCCAGAGCTGACATTTTTCTCTGGCACAAGGAGTCCTACTCCTTGAAGTTGCTTAATACATTGTATGTTTTTTTTTTTTCTTCCCTTTTGTATCTCTCTAGTTCTTAGGTTACCTCTTTGTCCTATATGGAAATATCATGTCCTTCTGGTATAATTAATTTCTTGGATCACAAAATCATTTGGTGGTGGTGATGGAGGAGAGGGAGAACTCCTCACCTCTACCACACTCTCTACCCCTCCCCTCCCCATGATTCTCTCTGAGAGGCTTGTCACAAACTTGACTCTTCCCAAATTGGAGCATTTCTATCACTAGACTTTTTTTTTTTTTCCCCAAACACATGTCCAGAAGTATGTTGTATTCTTTCAATCAGAAATTTCCTCTGATGTACTTAATTATTTTGCCTTCATCCAGTTATGAAAGCACTATATATAGTCTTCTCAAATTGGTTAAGGGCTTTTAAATACCTGCTTTATATTTTTGACTGAAAAATGATTCAATCCAGGAGTCAGAGTCTTCTATGAATAATTAGTGGTGGTGCTAGTGTCCATGTGTGCCCATATGTGTATGTGTGTGTAATGTAAACTTTCTCTTGCAAAAGTAAAATCAACAAATTAACCAATGAATAACAATCAAAATATATTTGTCCTATGTCTTTCCTAACCCATACAATTGATCTGAAGTGTTTATATTGTAAATTGTGCTCATGTCATTCTTTCTCTGTGTTAATTATTATTATTCTTTTGGACCCAGGATGAGGATGGTTTGGGGAGAGAGACTGACAAAGAGGTTCCTGATGATCCAGGCATTTCTTTATTACCTACAGTTTTAGGAAGTGTGTGTAGGAAGCTGTGAGACAAGATAGAAAGAATTCCAATCTATGTAGTGTAGGATTGGTTATTCTCCTGTCAGTCACTACCCTGAGATTGTAACTAGGTACTATGGGGAGCTAAACTTGTTTGTGTAGGCTTTTACAAGTATCAGTTGCTACTGAATTCTAACTGAGGTAGACTGGAAAGGCAGGGATAGCTACTGTTGCTAACTTGAATGGATGATGAATCATTTATTGATGACTTGAATTCTGACTTAAATGGATGGTGAATAAAAGTGTTAGAGGCCAGCAAAGGTGACCAGATCCTAGAACAGAAGCAGAGGTTAGAGTGGAAGGAGAGACTGAAAATGGAGGCTGATGCTATTGAAGATCTCATTAGGTAATGAACAAGGAAGGAAAGACTGATTTCTCCTACCCCTGTCCCCTTGTTTTTCCTTATTTCTGCCTCTAATTTAGAACCGGGGCTCTACACAAACACATGACTTTTCCATTATTCCTTTCCAAAGAGCAGTGAGTACATGTGGCTCTAAAATTTTCTGGACTATACCTGAAGATTTTGAGGGAGAGAGATATATGTGAGGAGCTATGGGAGATAGCTGAAAGTGACAGTTCCCCCTAGAAGTGCTGAACTTAACTTCTTTTATTTTTTTATTTTATTTTTTAAAATTTATTTTTATTTTATTTATTTATATTTATTATTATAAAATTGTTATTTTAATTTTATTAATTAATAATATTATAATTAATCATAACAACATTATTATATTATAATATTAATATTGTTAACAATTATATTACTTTTAATATTATTTATGATGATGATGATGATTATTATTTTGCTTAGGCTGTTGGGGTTGTGATTTGACCAGGGTCACACAGCTAGGAAATCTGAGCCCAGATTTGAACTTAGGTCCTCCTGACTTCAGGGCTGATGCTCTACCCACTGCACCACCTAGCTGGTCCAATTTCTTTTATTTTAGATAGTAAATAAACAATATGCCAAAGGGTCAGCCAAATGTTACCAATGGGGGGGTACCTTACTCTTTTGCTGTCCCCACATTCCCTCCCTAGGTTAGCACCTAGAAGCCATTTGTGTTGCTTGACAGTTCACAAAACCTGGATGAGGTGGGTATCAACAACTCTATTTCTTTCAGTGAGATGGAAAAGGACTAAATCTTTTTATCTGCCCTGTCACTACTTTTTAAAGCTCCCCAAAAGTTATTTTCAGTCTCCCAGAATTGCTAACCTATTGATGTAATCTAAAAATGCTGGGCCTTGCTATGTTCTCTTGCTTCTGATCCCTTAAAACAAAGTTTTTAAAACTGTGATTCATGACTGAAGGTGGGGGTTGAGAAATTATGATTTGTTATCCATAAATGTTTGACTTGTATACCTATTTTATATGTTTTTATACCTTATCTCAGGCAAAAAAATTCTGATTTCACAGAAAAAGTAGAAGAAAGTTGAAGAAGCCCTGCCATACAATTTCTGGCCTTGCATCTCAATATTCTTTTATGTGTTACTTCCCCTAATTAGACTATGATCTCCTTGGAATTAGAGATTGATTTATTTTTCTATTTTTATTCTTCAAACTTTAAGCCATTGCTTGACACATGGTAAACAATAAATGTTTTCTTTCACTGCTTCATTTATTCATTCAGTATCTTAGTCCTGTAAATGTGAAGGGCAATTACCTAAAAGAGGGGAGCACAGATATGGGGTAGATTCTCAAGAGTTGCCACAGGTCATAGATTTAGTAATTTTAAATAGATTAATAATTAACATTTTGTGCAAAGTTTCATTGAAACCTTCTAGATCAGAGGTATCAAGTATGTGATGTGGGGGCTGAATGCTGCTAGGAATACTTAGTAGGGCCAGAACCATTTTAAAATGCAATTGAGAAATATTTAACAAAATAAATAAAAATACAATAAAACAAATAACTATATTTTAAAACTAAATCAATGTGTAGCCAATAGAGACCATTATGTATGGTTTATTTCATTTTGATATTGCTGCTTTAGATAACTCTGGAACCAACCTGTGGTAGTGAGAGTGATGGTGAGGAGGTGCTGGAGAAGTTTGAATCATTTAGCACAGGCTGCTGTGGCAGAAGATTTTTCCTAGTCATTTCTATCCCCCACTGCTAGAACCTTCCTGCTGAGACTGCCATATAGATATAGATATGTGTATATACACAACACATAAATATAGACTATTTAGATGTCGTCTTCCCTATTGGAATGTAAATTCTGTGAAATCAGAAAACATTTTTTGTCTTTGCATCTCCAGCTTACCAAAGGGCCTGGCACACAGTAAGTGCTTAATAGATGCTTATTGAGTGAATGAGTGACTAGAGGTTAGATTTATCTATGGGAGTAGTGTTGAAGGCATCTTCAGGTTATGTGCTCTCTTGTGGCAATAAGACACTGAAGACTTTTAGTCCCATATACAAAGAACTTAAGTGGGTACTGTGCTGCAGGCTTAGGGTGTATGTTGCCTAATATATTTTACAGGTTTTACTCTCTTGCTGGATAATTAATTTAATGACACACTACCTTTCTGAAGTCATAAGGAAGGCAGCACATATAACAATTTGCATTGCTCATTTCTGGTGGGCAGGGGAAATGAGAAGAGGGAGCACGATGTAGTAGTAATTGGTGTAACTGCAATTAGAATTAGTTCTAAATCATGAGTTCAAATCCCAGTTCTACCATTAATATGACTTGGAGCCAATCATTTAAGTTCTCTGGGCTTCAGGTTTCTTGCCTGTAAAAAGAAGGGAATTGACTAGACATCTTTAAAGTCCTTTCCAGCTCTAAAACTCCCTAGCACCACACCATACTGCTTCTTCTTTCTATCCATCAAAACTGTTGTTCACAGCATAGGCAAGGCTGAGACCACATTTCCCTTCCTTTCTCTCTTCCCCACAACTCCAATAGCCACAATCTCTTACTTTTGCTTATTTGGTCCCCAAGAGTCTTTTTCCTCCTTTGCATCACATTTTTTTTTTCTGGAGCAATATGGAAAAAAAAAAGTTTGCTTTTCTGTTTCTAGAAAATACAATATTAAAACCATGGGAGAAAGGAGAGTGTTTGAACTTTGATTTACCTTGGACAGTCTCTGAAGCAAGAATGTTATTTCCTGGAGGATAGAACCCAATCTTTTACCTCTAATGTATCCCTCAGGATACTTGGCTTATGATGGGTCTTCAATAAGTACTTGCTGATTGAATATTTCTTCATCATGACTTACAGTGCCAGAGTGAAAACTTGAGCGGTGTGTTAGTAGATTTAATAATGAACATTCATTAATTAAAAGACTGGGCTATGGTCAATTGCTCCAAGCCAAATTGGATGTAGAGTGTAGCCAGAAACTGTTTTGGGGTTTGGAAATTCTGAGTGAGGACTTAGTCTTTAGCAGTGAGAAGATAGGGAGGGAAAGAAGTGATGGAGGAAAAGAAAAAGATATGTCAAGGAGCACATCTGGAAAATTCTCAACTTGGAGGGGAGGAGTGAGGGATAAGTGCCAAGAAAAGTCTCTAAAAGGTGCCAGAACTTAGTTCTGCCAAGTTCCGGGCCAAGTTCCGGGATGGAGAGCCTGTCTATCATCACTGCCAATGTAATTTCTGCACGTGCAATGAGAGAAAGAAAGGAAAAAAAAAAAAAAAACCTCTACCCATTCCTCAAACCTTCCTCTGGGCTCTGCTGAAGATTGTGTTACATTCTGTAGGGAACTGGGGAGGTTTAAATGTGTACTATGTATTGTTAAGAAAAAATCAGTGGTTTCTTTGGTTGAAGACAATGCCGTCTATTGAGGAAATAGGACATAATGAGTCAGTTAGTCCACTGGGAAAGAAAGACAAGGAAACAATAAGCATTTCAAAGGAGCACTGGAGGCTTAATCGAAAGATCAAGAAAAACATCACTGAAGGATAATATAAGTAGGCAATAGAATCACTCCCTCTCAGCATGTAGAGTTTCCCAATTTTGTTGTTGATTTTTAGAAAGAAAGCCATAATAGAAATCTCAGGAAGATTTATTTTAAAAGGTCAGCTGTTAAAAACAGCCTTTTAAACAAAAACCTGGTGAACTTCAACCTCCCTCCTTTTCTTCCTTTCTCCTTCCCTAACTTTTTTCCCTTCCTCCCTCTTTTTCTCCCTGCCTTCCTTCCTCTCTCCTTTTCTTCCTTCCAAATTTTTCAGTAAAAATATTTTTTTTATCTTCTGATTGCAACTTAGCTCACTCTTTAGTACAACTTACCTTTTATCTATAAGGTAATGGTAATCTGGATGGACAATCCATAATTTCTTCCAGGAAGCTCTGCAATATTGTGGAGTTTGATGAAATCATCCATATAAAGGAGGACCTCATCACCCTCAAGGAATCCCTCTTAGTTCTGAACTCTGTGCTGGATCCCCAATGACACATACAATAAATAATTTAAAAAGTATTTACCATGTATCAGGCACTGTGTTAAGTGCTGGAGTTAACCAAAAATGCAACAACATCTCTCTGATAGAAATCTTAGTGCTTATCAGAGGGTGATTGAATGAGGTTATTTCTATTATATCTTTCAAGAAATCCTGAATGATCTTGATAAAATGTGAGATATCTTGTTGCCTATAAGGTAGCATTTTGTTTTATTAAGACAAATTTTTTTGGGGTGATCATAAACAATAAACACAATGGGATATTATAATGGAATATTCTTTACATCTTTCTTTAAATTGTGAGATGTGATCCATTGTTGAATATTGTTTGTGAAATCCTGCTACTCTCATTGAGATTGCCCTTAATAGATGACCCTCAAAATTTTTCTGTATATTTGGGAGAGTAAATATATAGCTTATTAGTTACTGTTTTTTTGGGGGGGGTATTAATAAGGATTGGGATTTTTTTTTTTTTTAAATTTACGCCTTTGGTCTCTTTCCCAAAGATTTATTAGTGACACAGGAAAGTCACTTATCCTCTGTCTGCTTCAGTCTTCTCAATAATAAAATGGTGGGTTATAATAGCACCTACCTCAAAAAGTTGTCGAGAGGACCAAAAAAGATAATATTTGTAAAGTGCTTAGCATAGTGCCTGGCTACATAAGAAGTGTTTAATAAATGTTTGTTCCCTTTTCCTTCCCTTAATTGGTTGTCAGTGTGTATATAAAAAGCTCTGAGAGAGAAATTAAGTTCCTCTTTTTCCTGATTGTAAATAAGAACTGTTTTAAGACTCCTGGTTGGGAAAGCAATCTATAAAGCTTAATGGATTTGTACCTCAATTGACAAATGAATGTGGTGTGGCTACTTTTTTTTTTTTTTTTTTTTGGTTTTGTTTTTTGTCTCTGCCGTATTCCTTTTATTTCCTTCTCTTAGATGGAATATAGGTTGAGAATGACTGCAATATGCTGATGATGTTCATCAAGGCTGATCATAGTTTCAAGTTGCAGTCCAAGTCCAAGTTCACAATGAAAATTATTACTGAAAATTTTATTTGAAACAAAAAGATACATGTCACATTTCTTTTGTAGCAGCTTTCTGTAAAGGATATTGACATTAACTTTGGCCCTGGGGAAAAATGATGAAATATCTAGATATAAACTAGATATTTCAACTGAAGATTTCATTGATATCATATTGGTTTTAGTAGCAGCATTGCTAACCATCTGAGATACTTTTTGGTCTATTAAGTTTGCTAGATTTTAAAACTAATTTTCCCTCTCATCTTTGGAACACAAAATATTAAATTTTTTAAAAAGGCACTCTATTTGTTGTAAAAGATTCCTGCCAGTAAATATACATTTACTGATTGTGCATTTTGTGTCTGGCTAAACTAAATAACCACCCATCTCCTTCCCCTAAAAAGACACAATTTTTTTAAAAAAAGTATAAGATAAGAGAACCATGTTTAGAAAACACTTAGTCTGAAATCTGATGGGTCTTTAAAGGGTTGCAATCAAAAATCAATTACACTATAGGCATAGGTATATAGCTTGGTGGCCTAGTGGATGAGGTTCCAAACTAGGAATTAAGAATTGATTTCAAAGTCTACCTCAGATTTTTATTAGTTGCATGACCTTAGATAAGTCCCTTAACCTTGCTCAGGTCCATTTTCCTCCTCTGTAAAATAATACCTATTTCACAGAGTTGTTATGAAGTTCAAATGAGAGGACATATGACATACTTTACAAACAATAAAGCGTGTTTTTCTTGCTGCTCCGTTGTTTTTCAGTTGCCTTTGATTCTTTGTGACCGCATTTGACAAAGATTCTGGGGTAGTTTGCCATTTGCTTCTCCAAATAATTTTAGAGATGAGGAAACAGAGGCAAACAGGGGTGAGTGACTTGCTCAGGGTCATATAGCTAGTATGTGTCAGAAGCCAGATTTGAACCCAAGAAAATGAATCTTCTTGACTCCACACTCCCATCTCTATCTACTGTGCTACCTAGCTTTCCTAGCATGATATGCACTATTATTATTATCATTATCATCATCAAAATATAATAAATTATGGTATAACATCCAAAACAAAGGATAGTTTCATTGAACCCTACTCTCATTAATCCACATTTGGACTATTATATTTAATTCTTGGCAATACATTTTAAGAAGGAAATTGATGATTTAAAATTGTTTTGTTTTTTTTTTTATATATGTACATTCATTTTTAGCATATTTCATGTGAGTCATGTTGGGAGGGAAAATCCAGAACAAAAAAGCAGAAGAAAAAAAAGTAAAAACAGTGTGCTTTGATCTTTATTCAGTCTCCATAGTTCTCTCTTTGGATGTGGATGGTATTACCTTGAAAAATGTATTGGAACAGCCTTGGATCACTGAATTGCTAAGAAGAGCTTATTCTGTCATAGTTGATCATTTACACCATCTTGCTCTACTGTGTACAATGTTTTTCTGGTTCTGCTCCCTATACTCAGCATCAATTCATGTAAGTATGAAATTTATCATCTCACATATATCCAGAGTAGGACACTAGGATAGTAGAGATTCCCAAGATGCCATAAAAGGATTGGTTGAAAGTACTCTGGTTATTTACCCTGGAGAAGAGAAGATTCAGTGGGAAAAGTTGTCTTCAAATAACTGAAGGATTATTCTCTTTAGTCCTAGAATCTGAAGCAATGGGTAGAATTTTCATAGAAGAAAATTTAGATTTGGGAATTTATTTAAAAAGCTAGACACAAGTGGCATGAGTTGTCTCAGGATGTCCCTTCTCAGGAGATCTTTAAATAGAGGCTGAATGATGACCACATATTGGTTATATTCTAGATAGAGTTTTTCTTCAGATCTGGGTTAGATTAGGTGGCTTCTAAGATTCCTTCTGATTCTAAGATTCTTAGGGTTGATGTCTTTGTTTTTCTCTTCCCTTCTCCCATCTTTCCTGCTTACCATATGTTGTGACTCCTGAAGACTGTTTAATCCTTTTTTGGTTGCTGTTCTAAAGGCCTAAAGGTTCTAGCTAAACCTCCATTGGTTACAATGGAGACTAACTAAGGTGACTTTCTGATGTATATGTTGTTTTTGATGTATCTGTTATTGATTTATCAGGATATGGAAGGGAATCACTAAAAATAAAGAAATTTTTAAAAAAATGACTAGATTTTTGACCTCTCAAATTCTTTTCAAATTCAGTGGAATATTTGGATAAAAGGGCAGTTATCTCAGAGAATGTTTTCAGAACTACTTCCATTCTCTTTCTGATCTTCTATTATCATGTTCAAGCTTATTGAGGGACCTCTTCCTACTGCCAATCCTTGTGAGGGTGTTGATGAGGGTATTGCAAGAGTGTGATGACTTGTAACCGAAGGGTCCTGATCCCAATTCAGAACATATATGTGCATTTTTCATCTATTTGCTATCTATTTACTGTGAGATGATGAAAAAAAAGCCTATTAATTGAGAGAAACTCAGTCCCTCTTTTTTCTGGTGGTGACTGAGCCAAAAGCTAATATAAGATTCCTGGATGGGAGAGAATTAGAGCTGATAGTACTTTCTGGATCCAGCCTGACAGATAAATATGATTTGGCATTTTGGCCCTCCCTCCCTCCTTCCCTCTCTCCCTCCCTCCCTCCCTCCCTCCTTCCCTCTCTCCCTCCCTCCCTTCCTCCCTCCCTCCCTTCCTCCCTTCCTCCCTTCCTCCCTTCCTCCCTTCCTCCCTTCCTCCCTTCCTCCCTTCCTCCCTTCCTCCCTTCCTCCCTTCCTCCCCCCTTCCTCCCTTCCTCCCTTCCTCCCTTCCTCCCTTCCTCCCTTCCTCCCTTCCTCCCTTCCTCCCTTCCTCCCTTCCTCCCTTCCTCCCTTCCTCCCTTCCTCCCTTCCTCCCTTCCTCCCTTCCTCCCTTCCTCCCTTCCTCCCTTCCTCCCTTCCTTCCTTCCTTCCTTCCTTCCTTCCTTCCTTCCTTCCTTCCTTCCTTCCTTCCTTCCTTCCTTCCTTCCTTCCTCCTTCATCAAGGAGGAGGATAGTTAGGAAGTCACCAAAGTCCTGATTAGAGAGCTTTTATATGGAATATCAAACTTGTGAAATCCATTAAATTGCCTCAGGATCCCTGTTTCTATATGTAACTATATTGGATATCTCATCATGTCTAAAGTTGGAGTTTATGACCTTAGCCTTCACTGGATCTCAACCTCAGATATCTTTTGCTCTCTACTAGGTGTTCTCCATTTGATTGTTCTGCAATTATCTCAGATTCATTATGTTGGATTGAGTCTATGGGGTACTCTTGAAAGTTTATGTCATTTTCTGGAATCCTCAACTCTTGGTGATTGGGCCTAAATCTTGGCTCCCTAGGCTCACAAGTGGGATGCCTCTGCCTCCTTTGTACATAATTTCAGAAAAGAAATCTCATTTTC